>NW_027667584.1:0-145000 GCF_963924665.1 Micromys minutus
GCAGAAATTTTTTTATTTTGGTACAAAATTGCAGAAATTTTTCTTATTTTGGGGCCAAAAGGCAGAAATTTCCCATATTTTGGGGAAAAAATGCAGAAATTACCCTTATTTTGAGGTAAAAAGGCTGAAATTCCCCTTATTTGGGGGCAAAAAGGCAGAAATTTCTTTTATATTGGGGCATAATTGCAGAAATTTCACTTACTTCAGGGTAATAAGTCAGAAATTTTCCTTATTTTGGGGCAAAAAAGACAGAAATTCCCTTTGTTTTGGGGGAAAAAGACAGAAATTCCACTTATTTAGAGGCAAAAAAGCAGAAATTCCCCTTATTTTGGAGTAAAATTGCAGAAATTTTCCTTTTTTATGGCAAAAAGTTATGCATTCTTCTTATTTTTGGACAAAAAGGCAGAAATTCCCCGTATTTTGGAGCAAAATTGCAGCAATTCCCCTAATTGTGGGGCAAAAAGGAAGAAATTTCTTATATGTTGGGGCAAAAAGACAAAAATTCTCCTTATTTTGGGGCAAAACTCAGAAATTTCACTTATTTTGAAGCAAAATTCTAGAAATTTTTTTTATTTTGAGGCAAAATTGCAGAATTTTCACTTATTTTGAGGCAAAATTGCAGAAATTTCACTTATTTCAGGGAAAAAAGCCAGAAATTTTCCTTATTTTTGGGCAAAAAAACAGAAATTCCTAATATTCTATGGCAAAAATGCAGAAATTCCCCTTATTTTGAGGTAAAAAGGCTGAAATTCCCCTTATTTGGGTCAAAAAGGCAGAAATTTCCCTTATTTTGGGGCAAAATTGCAGAAATTTCACTTATTTCAGGGTAATAAGTATGAAATTTTCCTTATTTTGGGGCAAAAAAGACAGAAATACCCTTTGTTTTGGGGGAAAAAGACAGAAATTCCACATATTTAGAGGCAAAAAAGCAGAAATTCCCCTATTTGTAGGGCAAAAAGGCAGAAATTCCCTATATGTTGGGGCAAAAAGACAGAAATTCCCCTCATTTTGGGGCAAAACTCAGAAATTCCATGTATTTTGTGCAAAATTTTAGAAATTTCACTTATTTCAGGGTAATAAGTCAGAAATTTTCCTTATTTTGGGGCAAAAAACAGAAATTCCTTTTGTTTTGGGGGAAAAAGACAGAAATTCCACTTATTTAGAGGCAAAAAAGCAGAAATTCCCTTTATTTTAAAGCAAAAATGGAGAAATTTCCCATTTTTCTGGCAAAAAGGTAATCATTCTTCTTATATTCGGGCAAAAAGGCAGAAATACCCCGTATTTTGGAGCAAAATTGCAGAAATTCCCCTAATTGTGGGGCAAAAAGGCAGAAATTCCCTATATGTTGGGGCGTAAAGACAGAAATTCTCCTTATTTTTGCGCAAAACTCAGAAATTCCACTTATTTTCAGGCAAAATTCCAGAAATTTCTATTATTTGGGGGCAAAATTGCAGAAATTTCACTTATTTTGGGGCAAAATTGCAGAAATTTCACTTATTTCAGAAAAAAGCAGAAATTTTCTTATATTGGGGCAAAAAGGCTGAAATTTATTTTATTTTGGTACAGAATTGCAGAAATTTTTCTTATTTCGGAGCAAAAAGGCAGAAATTTCCTATATTTTGGGTCAAAAATGCAGAAAGTCTTCATATTTTGAGGTAAAAAGGCTGAAATTCCCCTGATTTGGGGGCAAAAAGGCAGAAATTTCTCTTATTTTGAGGCAAAATTGCAGAAATTTCACTTATTTCAGAAAAAAAGCAGAAATTTTCTTATATTGGGGCAAAAAGGCTGAAATTTCTTTTATTTTGGTACAGAATTGCAGAAATTTTTCTTATTTTGGGGCAAAAAGGCAGAAATTTCCCATATTTTGGGTCAACAATGCAGAAAGTCCCCTTATTTTGAGGTTAAAAGTCTGAAATTCCCCTTATTTCGTGGCAAAAAGGCAGAAATTTCTCTTATGTTGGGGCAAAATTGCAG
Source organism: Micromys minutus (assembly GCF_963924665.1). Lineage (NCBI taxonomy): Eukaryota > Metazoa > Chordata > Mammalia > Rodentia > Muridae > Micromys > Micromys minutus. The sequence goes on from NW_027667584.1 coordinate 1,975, forward strand.
AAATTTCATTTATTTCAGAAAAAAAAGTAGAAATTTTCTTATTTTGGGGCAAAAAGGCAGAAATTTTTTTATTTTGGTACAAAATTGCATAAATTATTCTTATTTTGGGGCCAAAAGGCAGAAATTTCCCATATTTTGGGGAAAAAATGCAGAAATTACCCTTATTTTGAGGTAAAAAGTCTGAAATTCCCCTTATTTCGGGGCAAAAAGGCAGAAATTTCTTTTATATTGGGGCATAATTGCAGAAATTTCACTTACTTCAGGGTAATAAGTCAGAAATTTTCCTTATTTTGGGGCAAAAAAGACAGAAATTCCTTTTGTTTTGGGGGAAAAAGACAGAAATTCCACTTATTTAGAGGCAAAAATGCAGAAATTTTCCTTTTTTATGGCAAAAAGGTATGCATTCTTCTTATTTTCGGGCAAAAAGGCAGAAATTCCCCGTATTTTGAAGCAAAATTGCAGAAATTCCCCTAATTGTAGGGCAAAAAGGAAGAAATTTCTTATATGTTGGGGCAAAAAGACAAAAATCCTCCTTATTTTGGGGCAAAACTCAGAAATTCCACTTATTTAGGGCAAAGTTCCAGAAATTACCTTTATTTTGAGGCAAAATTGCAGAAATTTCACTAATTTTGGGGCAAAATTGCAGAAATTTCACTTATTTCAGGGAAAAAAACAGAAATTTTCATATTTCGTGGCAATAAGGCAGAAATTTCTTTTATTTTGGTACAAAATTGCAGAAATTTTTCTTATTTTGGGCAAAAAGGCAGAAATTCCCCTTATTTTGAGGTAAAAAGGCTGAAATTCCCCTTATTTGGGGGAAAAAAGGCAGAAATTTCCCTTATTTTGGGGCAAAATTGCAGAAATTTCACTTATTTCAGGGTAATAAGTCAGAAATTTTCCTTATTTTTGGGCAAAAAATACAGAAATTCCCTTTTTTGGGGGAGAAAGACAGAAATTCCACTTATTTAGAGGCAAAAACCAGAAATTCCCCTTATTTTGGAGCAAAAATGAAGAAATTTCTTTTTTTTATGGCAGAAAGGTATGCATTCTTCTTATTTTCTGACAAAAAGGCAGAAATTCCCCGTATTTTGGAGCAAAATTGCAGAAATTTTTCTAATTGTCGGGAAAAAAGGCAGAAATTCCATATGTTGGGGCAAAAAAACAGAAATTCTTCTTATTTTAGGGAAAAATTCAGAAATTTAACTTATTTTGAGGCAAAATTGCAGAAATTTCATTTATTTCAGAAAAAAAGCAGAAATTTTCTTATTTTGGGACAAAAGGGCAGAAATTTCTTTTATTTTGGTACAAAATTGCAGAAATTTTTATTAATTTGGGGCAAAAAGGCAGAAATTTCCCATATTTTTGGGCAAAAATTCAGAAATTCTCCATATTTTGAGGTAAAAAGGCTAAAATTTCCCTTATTTGAGGTCAAAAAGGCAGAAATTTCTCTTAATTTGGGGCAAAATTTTAGAAATTTCCCTTATTTTGGGGCAAAATTGCAGAAATTTCACTTATTTTGGGGCAAAATTGCAGAAATTTCACTTATTTCAGGGAAAAAGGGCAGAAATTTTCCTTATTTTTGGGCAAAAAACCGAAATTCCTAATATTCTATGGCAAAAATGCAGAAATTCCCCTTATTTTGAGGTAAAAAGGCTGAAATTCCCCTTATTTGGTGGCAAAAAGGTAGAAATTTCCCTTATTTTGGGGCAAAATTGCAGAAATTTCACTTATTTCAGGTTAATAAGTCAGAAATTCTCCTTATTTTGGGGCAAAAAAGACAGAAATTCCCTTTGTTTTGGGGGAAAAAGACAGAAATTCCACATATTTAGAGGCAAAAAAGCAGAAATTCCCCTATTTGTAGGGCAAAAAGGCAGAAAATCCCTATATGTTGGGGCAAAAAGACAGAAATTCTCCTCATTTGGGGGCAAAACTCAGAAATTCCATGTATTTTGTGCAAAATTTTAGAAATTTCACTTATTTCAGGGTAATAAGTCAGAAATTTTCCTTATTTTGGGGCAAAAAACAGAAATTCCCTTTGTTTTGGGGGAAAAAGACAGAAATTCCACTTATTTAGAGGCAAAAAAGCAGAAATTCCCTTTATTTTAAAGCAAAAATGGAGAAATTTCCCATTTTGTGGCAAAAAGGTAATCATTCTTCTTATATTCGGGCAAAAAGGCAGAAATACCCTGTATTTTGGAGCAAAATTGCAGAAATTCCCCTAATTGTGGAGCAAAAAGGCAGAAATTCCCTATATGTTGGGGCGTAAAGACAGAAATTCTCCTTATTTTTGCGCAAAACTCAGAAATTCCACTTATTTTCAGGCAAAATTCCAGAAATTTCCCTTATTTGGGGGCAAAATTGCAGAAATTTCACTTATTTTGGGGCAAAATTGCAGAAATTTCACTTATTTCAGAAAAAAAGCAGAAATTTTCTTATATTGGGGCAAAAAGGCTGAAATTTCTTTTATTTTGGTACAGAATTGCAGAAATTTTTCTTATTTCAGAGCAAAAAGGCAAAAATTTCCCATATTTTGGGTCAAAAATGCAGAAAGTCTTCATATTTTGAGGTAAAAAGGCTGAAATTCCCCTGATTTGGAGGCAAAAAGGCAGAAATTTCTCTTATTTTGAGGCAAAATTGCAGAAATTTCACTTATTTCAGAAAAAAAGCAGAAATTTTCTTATATTGGGGCAAAAAGGCTGCAATTTCTTTTATTTTGGTACAGAATTGCAGAAATTTTTCTAATTTTGGGGCAAAAAGGAGGAAATTTCCCATATTTTGGGTCAAAAATCCAGAAAGTCCCCTTATTTTGAGGTTAAAAGTATGAAATTCCCCTTATTTCGTGGCAAAAATGCAGAAATTTCTCTTATGTTGGGGCAAAATTGCAGAAATTTCATTTATTTCAGAAAAAAAAGTAGAAATTTTCTTATTTTGGGGCAAAAAGGCAGAAATTTTTTTATTTTGGTACAAAATTGCAGAAATTTTTCTTATTTTGGGGCCAAAAGGCAGAAATATCCCATATTTTGGGGAAAAAATGCAGAAATTACCCTTATTTTGATGTAAAAAGGCTGAAATTCCCCTTATTTGGGGGCAAAAAGGCAGAAATTTCTTTTATATTGGGGCATAATTGAGGAAATTTCACTTACTTCAGGGTAATAAGTCAGAAATTTTCCTTATTTTGGGGCAAAAAAGACAGAAATTCCCTTTGTTTTGGGGGAAAAAGACAGAAATTCCACTTTTTTAGAGGCAAAAAAGCAGAAATTCCCCTTATTTTGGAGCAAAATTGCAGAAATTTTCCTTTTTTATGGCAAAAAGGTATGCATTCTTCTTATTTTCGGGCAAAAAGGCAGAAATTCCCCGTAATTTGAAGCAAAATTGCAGAAATTCCCCTAATTGTAGGGCAAAAAGGAAGAAATTTCCTATATGTTGGGGCAAAAAGACAAAAATCCTCCTTATTTTGGGGCAAAACTCAGAAATTCCACTTATTTAGGGCAAAGTTCCAGAAATTACCTTTATTTTGAGGCAAAATTGCAGAAATTTCACTTATTTTGGGGCAAAATTGCAGAAATTTCACTTATTTCAGGGAAAAAAACAGAAATTTTCATATTTTGTGGCAATAAGGCAGAAATTTCTTTTATTTTGGTACAAAATTGCAGAAATTTTTCTTATTTTGGGCAAAAAGGCAGAAATTCCCCTTATTTTGAGGTAAAAAGGCTGAAATTTTCCTTATTTGGGGGAAAAAAGGCAGATATTTCCCTTATTTTGGGGCAAAATTGCAGAAATTTCACTTATTTCAGGGTAATAAGTCAGAAATTTTCCTTATTTTTGGGCAAAAAATACAGAAATTCCCTTTGTTTTGGGGGAGAAAGACAGAAATTCCACTTATTTAGAGGCAAAAACCAGAAATTCCCCTTATTTTGGAGCAAAAATGAAGAAATTTCTTTTTTTATGGCAAAAAGGTATGCATTCTTCTTATTTTCGGACAAAAAGGTAGAAATTCCCCGTATTTTGGAGCAAAATTGCAGAAATTCCCCTAATTGTGGGGAAAAAAGGCAGAAATTCCCTATATGTTGGGGCAAAAAGACAGAAATTCTTCTTATTTTAGGGAAAAATTCAGAAATTTAACTTATTTTGAGGCAAAATTGCAGAAATTTCATTTATTTCAGAAAAAAAGCAGAAATTTTCTTATTTTGGGGCAAAAAGGCAGAAATTTCTTTTATTTTGGCACAAAATTGCAGAAATTTTTCTTAATTTGGGGCAAAAAGGCAGAAATTTCCCATATTTTTGGGCAAAAATTCAGAAATTCTCCATATTTTGAGGTAAAAAGGCTGAAATTTCCCTTATTTGAGGTCAAAAAGGCAGAAATTTCTATTAATTTGGGGCAAAATTTTAGAAATTTCCCTTATTTTGGGGCAAAATTGCAGAAATTTAACTTATTTTGGGGCAAAATTGCAGAAATTTCACTTATTTCAGGGAAAAAAGGCAGAAATTTTCCTTATTTTTGGGCAAAAAAACAGAAATTCCTAATATTCTATGGCAAAAATGCAGAAATTCCTCTTATTTTCAGGTAAAAAGGCTGAAATTCCCCTTATTTGGGGGCAAAAAGGCAGAAATTTCCCTTATTTTGGGGCAAAATTGCAGAAATTTCACTTATTTCAGGGTAATAAGTCAGAAATTTTCCTTATTTTGGGGCAAAAAAGACAGAAATTCCCTTTGTTTTGGGGGAAAAAGACAGAAATTCCACGTATTTAGAGGCAAAAAAGCAGAAATTCCCTTATTTGTAGGGCAAAATGGCAGAAATTCCCTATATGTTGGGGCAAAAAGACAGAAATTCTCCTCATTTTGGGGCAAAACTCAGAAATTCCATGTATTTTGTGCAAAATTTTAGAAATTTCACTTATTTCAGGGAAAAAAAGCAGAAATTTTCTTATTTTGGGGCAAAAAGGCAAAAATTTCTTTTATTTTTTTACAAAATTGTAGAAATTTTTCTTATTTTGGGGCAAAAAGGCAGAAATTTCCCATATTTTGGGACAAAATTCAGAAATTTTCCTTATTTTGAGGTAAAAATCCTGAAATTCCCCATATTTGGGGGCAAAAGGGCAGAAATTTCTCTTATTTTGGGGCAAAATTGCAAAAATTTCACTTATTTCAGGGTAATAAGACAGAAATATTCCTTATTTTGGGGCAAAAAATACAGAAATTCCCTTTTTTTGGGGGAAAAAGACAGAAATTCTATTTATTTAGAGGCAAAAAAGCAGAAATTCCCGTTATTTTGGAGCGAAAAAGAGGAAATTTCCTTTTTTTATGGCAAAAAGGTGTGCATTCTTCTTATTTTCAGGCAAAAAGGCAGGAATTTCTCGTAATTTGGAGTAAAATTGCAGAAATTCCCTTAATTGTGGGGCAAAAAGGCAAAAATTCCCTAAAAGTTGGGGCAAAAAGACAGAAATTCTCCTTATTTGGACAAAACTCAGAAATTCCACTTATTTTGGGGCAAAATTCCAAAAATTTCCCTTATTTTGGGGCAAAATTGCAGAAATTTCACTTATTTTGGGGCAAAATTTCAGAAATTTAACTTATTGCAGGGAAAAAAGCAGAAATTTTCTTATTTTGGGGGAAAAGGCAGAAATTTCCCATATTTTGGGGCAAAAATGCAGAAATTCTCCTTATTTTGAGGTAAAAAGGCTGAAATTCCCCTTACTTGGGGGCAAAAATGCAGAAATTTCCCTTATTTTGGGGCAAAATTGCAGAAATTTCACTTATTTCAGGGTAATAAGTCAGAAATTTTCCTTATTTTGGGGCAAAAAATACAGAAATTCCCTTTTTTGGGGGGGAAAAAGACAGAAATTCCACTTATTTGGAGGCAAAAATGGAGAAATTCCCTTTATTTTGGAGCAAAAATGAAGAAATTTCCCTTTTTTATGGCAAAAAGGTATGCATTCTTCTTATTTTTGGACAAAAAGGCAGAAATTCCCCGTATTTTGGAACAAAAGTGAAGAAATTCCTCTAAATGTGGGGCAAAAAGGCAGAAATTCTCTATATGTTGGGGCAAAAAGACAGAAATTCTCGTTATTTTGGGGAAAAACTCAGAAATTTCACTTATTTTGGGGCAAAATTGCAGAAATTTCATTTATTTCAGAAAAAAAGCAGAAATTTTCTTATTTTGGGGCAAAAAGGCAGAAATTTCTTTTATTTTGTTACAAAATTGCAGAAATATTTCTTAATTTGGGGCAAAAAGGCAGAAATTTTTCATATTTTTGGGCAAAAATTCAGAAATTCTCCATATTTTGAGATAAAAAGGCTGAAATTTCCCTTATTTGAGGTCAAAAAGGCAAAAATTTCTCTTAATTTGGGGCAAAATTTTAGAATTTTCCCTTATTTTGGGGCAAAATTGCAGAAATTTCACTTATTTTGGGGCAAAATTGCAGAAATTTCACTTATTTCAGGGAAAAAAGGCAGAAATTTTCCTTATTTTTGGGCAAAAAAACAGAAATTCCTAATATTCTATGGCAAAAATGCAGAAATTCCCCTTATTTTGAGGTAAAAAGGCTGAAATTCCCCTTATTTGGGGGCAAAAAGGCAGAAATTTCCCTTATTTTGGGGCAAAATTGCAGAAATTTCACTTATTTCAGGGTAATAAGTCAGAAATTCTCCTTATTTTGGGGCAAAAAGGCAGAAATTTCCTTTGTTTTGGGGGAAAAAGACAGAAATTCCACATATTTAGAGGCAAAAAAGCAGAAATTCCCCTATTTGTAGGGCAAAAAGGCAGAAATTCCCTATATGTTGGGGCAAAAAGACAGAAATTCTCCTCATTTTGGGGCAAAACTCAGAAATTCCATGTATTTTGTGCAAAATTTTAGAAATTTCACTTATTTCAGGGAAAAAAAGCAGAAATTTTTTTATTTTGGGGCAAAAAAGGCAAAAATTTCTTTTATTTTTTTACAAAATTGCAGAAATTTTTCTTATTTTGGGGCAAAAAGGCAGAAATTTCCCATATTTTGGGGCAAAATTCAGAAATTTTCCTTATTTTGAGGTAAAAACCCTGAAATTCCCCATATTTGGGGGCAAAAAGGCAGAAATTTCTCTTATTTTGGGGCAAAATTGCAGAAATTTCACTTATTTCAGGGTAATAAGACAGAAATATTCCTTATTTTGGGGCAAAAAATACAGAAATTTTCTTTTTTTGGGGGAAAAAGACAGAAATTCTATTTATTTAGAGGCAAAAAAGCAGAAATTCCCCTTATTTTGGAGCGAAAAAGAGGAAATTTCCTTTTTTTATGGCAAAAAGGTGTGCATTCTTCTTATTTTCGGGCAAAAAGGCAGGAATTCCTCGTAATTTGGAGTAAAATTGCAGAAATTCCCTTAATTGTGGGGCAAAAAGGCAAAAATTCCCTAAAAGTTGGGGTAAAAAGACAGAAATTCTCCTTATTTGGACAAAACTCAGAAATTCCACTTATTTTGGGGCAAAATTTCAGAAATTTAACTTATTGCAGGGAAAAAAGCAGAAATTTTCTTATTTTGGGGGAAAAGGCAGAAATTTCCCATATTTTGGGGCAAAAATGCAGAAATTCTCCTTATTTTGAGGTAAAAAGGCTGAAATTCCCCTTACTTGGGGGCAAAAATGCAGAAATTTCCCTTATTTTGGGGCAAAATTGCAGAAATTTCACTTATTTCAGGGTAATAAGTCAGAAATTTTCCTTATTTTGGGGCAAAAAATACAGAAATTCCCTTTTTTGGGGGGGAAAAAGACAGAAATTCCACTTATTTAGAGGCAAAAATGGAGAAATCCCCTTTATTTTGGAGCAAAAATGAAGAAATTTCCCTTTTTTATGGCAAAAAGTTATGCATTCTTCTTATTTTTGGACAAAAAGGCAGAAATTCCCCGTATTTTGGAGCAAAAGTGAAGAAATTCCTCTAAATGTGGGGCAAAAAGGCAGAAATTCCCTATATGTTGGGGCAAAAAGACAGAAATTCTCGTTATTTTGGGGAAAAACTCAGAAATTTCACTTATTTTGGGGCAAAATTGCAGAAATTTCACTTATTTCAGAAAAAAAGCAGAAATTTTCTTTTATTAGGGCAAAAAGGCTGAAATTTATTTTATTTTGGTACAGAATTGCAGAAATTTTTCTTATTTCGGAGCAAAAAGGCAGAAATTTCCCATATTTTGGGTCAAAAATGCAGAAATTCTTCATATTTTGAGGTAAAAAGGCTAAAATTCCCCTGATTTGGAGGCAAAAAGGCAGAAATTTCACTTATTTTGAGGCAAAATTGCAGAAATTTCACTTATTTCAGAAAAAAAGCAGAAATTTTCTTATATTGGGGCAAAAAGGCTGAAATTTCTTTTGTTTTAATACAGAATTGCAGAAATTGTTCTTATTTTGGGGCAAAAAGGCAGAAATTTCCCATATTTTGTGTCAAAAATGCAGAAAGTCCCCTTATTTTGAGGTTAAAAGGCTAAAATTCCCCTTATTTCGGGGCAAAAAGGCAGAAATTTCTCTTATGTTGGGGCAAAATTGCAGAAATTACACTTATTTCAGGGTAATAAGTCAGAAATTTTTCTTATTTTGGGGCAAAAAGACAGAAATTCCCTTTGTTTTGGGGGAAAAAGACAGAAATTCCACTTATTTAGAGGCAAAAGCAGAAATTCCTCTTATTTTGGACCAAAATTGCAGAAATTTTCCTTTTTTATGGCAAAAAGGTATGCATTCTTTTTATTTTCGGGCAAAAAGGCAGAAATTCCCCGTAATTTGAAGCAAAATTGCAGCAATTCCCCTAATTGTGGGGCAAAAAGGAAGAAATTTCCTATATGTTGGGGCAAAAAAACAAAAATTCTCCTTATTTTGGGGCAAAACTCAGAAATTTCACTTATTTTGAAGCAAAATTCTAGAAATTTCCTTTATTTTGAGGCAAAATTGCAGAAATTTCACTTATTTTGAGGCAAAATTGCAGAAATTTCACTTATTTCAGGGAAAAAAGCCAGAAATTTTCCTTATTTTTGGGCAAAAAAACAGAAATTCCTAATATTCTATGGCAAAAATGCAGAAATTACCCTTATTTTGAGGTAAAAAGGCTGAAATTCCCCTTATTTGGGTCAAAAAGGCAGAAATTTCCCTTATTTTGGGGCAAAATTGCAGAAATTTCACTTATTTCAGGGTAATAAGTCAGAAATTTTCCTTATTTTGGGGCAAAAAAGACAGAAATACCCTTTGTTTTGGGGGAAAAAGACAGAAATTCCACATATTTAGAGGCAAAAAAGCAGAAATTCCCCTATTTGTAGGGCAAAAAGGCAGAAATTCCCTATATGTTGGGGCAAAAAGACAGAAATTCCCCTCATTTTGGGGCAAAACTCAGAAATTCCATGTATATTGTGCAAAATTTTAGAAATTTCACTTATTTCAGGGTAATAAGTCAGAAATTTTCCTTATTTTGGGGCAAAAAACAGAAATTCCTTTTGTTTTGGGGGAAAAAGACAGAAATTCCACTTATTTAGAGGCAAAAAAGCAGAAATTCCCTTTATTTTAAAGCAAAAATGGAGAAATTTCACATTTTTCTGGCAAAAAGGTAATCATTCTTCTTATATTCGGGCAAAAAGGCAGAAATACCCCGTATTTTGGAGCAAAATTGCAGAAATTCCCCTAATTGTGGGGCAAAAAGGCAGAAATTCCCTATATGTTGGGGCGTAAAGACAGAAATTCTCCTTATTTTTGCGCAAAACTCAGAAATTCCACTTATTTTCAGGCAAAATTCCAGAAATTTCCCTTATTTGGGGGCAAAATTGCAGAAATTTCACTTATTTTGGGGCAAAATTGCAGAAATTTCACTTATTTCAGAAAAAAGCAGAAATTTTCTTATATTGGGGCAAAAAGGCTGAAATTTATTTTATTTTGGTACAGAATTGCAGAAATTTTTCTTATTTCGGAGCAAAAAGGCAGAAATTTCCCATATTTTGGGTCAAAAATGCAGAAAGTCTTCATATTTTGAGGTAAAAAGGCTGAAATTCCCCTGATTTGGGGGCAAAAAGGCAGAAATTTCTCTTATTTTGAGGCAAAATTGCAGAAATTTCACTTATTTCAGAAAAAAAGCAGAAATTTTCTTATATTGGGGCAAAAAGGCTGAAATTTCTTTTATTTTGGTACAGAATTGCAGAAATTTTTCTTATTTTGGGGCAAAAAGGCAGAAATTTCCCATATTTTGGGTCAACAATGCAGAAAGTCCCCTTATTTTGAGGTTAAAAGTCTGAAATTCCCCTTATTTCGTGGCAAAAAGGCAGAAATTTCTCTTATGTTGGGGCAAAATTGCAGAAATTTCATTTATTTCAGAAAAAAAAGTAGAAATTTTCTTATTTTGGGGCAAAAAGGCAGAAATTTTTTTATTTTGGTACAAAATTGCAGAAATTTTTCTTATTTTGGGGCCAAAAGGCAGAAATATCCCATATTTTGGGGAAAAAATGCAGAAATTACCCTTATTTTGATGTAAAAAGGCTGAAATTCCCCTTATTTGGGGGCAAAAAGGCAGAAATTTCTCTTATGTTGGGGCAAAATTGCAGAAATTTCATTTATTTCAGAAAAAAAAGTAGAAATTTTCTTATTTTGGGGCAAAAAGGCAGAAATTTTTTTATTTTGGTACAAAATTGCAGAAATTATTCTTATTTTGGGGCCAAAAGGCAGAAATTTCCCATATTTTGGGGAAAAATGCAGAAATTACCCTTATTTTGAGGTAAAAAGGCTGAAATTCCCCTTATTTGGGGGCAAAAAGGCAGAAATTTCTTTTATATTGGGGCATAATTGCAGAAATTTCACTTACTTCAGGGTAATAAGTCAGAAATTTTCCTTATTTTGGGGCAAAAAAGACAGAAATTCCCTTTGTTTTGGGGGAAAAAGACAGAAATTCCACTTATTTAGAGGCAAAAAAGCAGAAATTCCCCTTATTTTGGAGCAAAATTGCAGAAATTTTCCTTTTTTATGGCAAAAAGGTATGCATTCTTCTTATTTTCGGGCAAAAAGGCAGAAATTCCCCGTATTTTGAAGCAAAATTGCAGAAATTCCCCTAATTGTGGGGCAAAAAGGAAGAAATTTCCTATATGTTGGGGCAAAAAGACAAAAATCCTCCTTATTTTGGGGCAAAACTCAGAAATTCCACTTATTTAGGGCAAAGTTCCAGAAATTACCTTTATTTTGAGGCAAAATTGCAGAAATTTCACTTATTTTGGGGCAAAATTGCAGAAATTTTTTTTATTTTGGGCAAAAAGGCAGAAATTCCCCTTATTTTGAGGTAAAAAGGCTGAAATTCCCCTTATTTAAGGCCAAAAAGGGAGAAATTTCCCTTATTTTGGGGCAAAATTGCAGAAATTTCACTTATTTCAGGGTAATAAGTCAGAAATTTTCATTATTTTGAGGCAAAAAATACAGAAATTCCCTTTGTTTTGGGGGAGAAAGACAGAAATTCCACATATTTAGAGGCAAAAACCAGAAATTCCCCTTATTTTGGAGCAAAAATGAAGAAATTTCATTTTTATGGCAAAAAGGTATGCATTCTTCTTATTTTCGGACAAAAAGGCAGAAATTCCCCGTATTTTGGAGCAAAATTACAGAAATTCCCCTAATTGTGAGGAAAAAAGGCAGAAATTCCCTATATGTTGGGGCAAAAAGACAGAAATTCTTCTTATTTTAGGGAAAAAATCAGAAATTTAACTTATTTTGAAGCAAAATTGCAGAAATATCATTTATTTCAGAAAAAAAGCAGAAATTTTCTTATTTTGGGGCAAAAAGGCAGAAATTTATTTTGGTACAAAATTGCAGAAATTTTTCTTAATTTGGGGCAAAAAGGCAGAAATTTCCCATATTTTTGGGCAAAAATTCAGAAATTCTCTATATTTTGAGGTAAAAAGGCTGAAATTTCCCTTATTTGAGGTCAAAAAGGCAGAAATTTCTCTTAATTTGGGGCAAAATTTTAGAAATTTCCCTTATTTTGGGGCAAAATTGCAGAAATTTCACTTATTTTATGGCAAAATTGCAGAAATTTCACTTATTTTGGGGCAAAATTGCAGAAATTTCACTTATTTCAGGGAAAAAAGGCAGAAATTTTCCTTATTTTTGGGCAAAAAAACAGAAATTCCTAATATTCTATGGCAAAAATGCAGAATTTCCCCTTATTTTGAGGTAAAAAGTCTGAAATTCCCCTTATTTGGGGGCAAAAAGGCAGAAATTTCCCTTATTTTGGGGCAAATTGCAGAAATTTTACTTATTTCAGGGTAATAAGTCAGAAATATTCCTTATTTTGGGGCAAAAAAGACAGAAATTTCCTTTGTTTGGGGGAAAAAGACAGAAATTCCACATATTTAGAGGCAAAAAAGCAGAAATTCCCCTATTTGTAGGGCAAAAAGGCAGAAATTCTCTATATGTTGGGGCAAAAAGACAGAAATTCTCCTCATTTTGGGGCAAAACTCAGAAATTCCATGTATTTTGTGCAAAATTTTAGATATTTCACTTATTTCAGGGTAATAAGTCAGAAATTTTCCTTATTTTGGGGCAAAAAACAGAAATTCCCTTTGTTTTGGGGGGAAAAGACAGAAATTCCACTTATTTAGAGGCAAAAAAGCAGAAATTCCCTTTATTTTAAAGCAAAAATGGAGAAATTTCCCATTTTTGTGGCAAAAAGTTAATTATTCTTCTTATATTCGGGCAAAAAGGCAGAAATACCCCATATTTTGGAGCAAAATTGCAGAAATTCCCCTAATTGTGGGGCAAAAAGGAAGAAATTTCCTATATGTTGGGGCATAAAGACAGAAATTCTCCATATTTTTGCGCAAAACTCAGAAATTCCACTTATTTTCAGGCAAAATTCCAGAAATTTCCCTTATTTGGGGCCAAAATTGCAGAAATTTCACTTATTTTGGGGCAAAATTGCAGAAATTTCACTTATTTCAGAAAAAAAATGAGAAATTTTTTTTATTTTGGGGCAAAAAGGCAGAAATTTCTCTTATTTTGGTACAAAATGGCAGAAATTTTTCTTATTTTGGGGCAAAAAGGCAGAAATTTCCCATATTTTGGGTCAAAAATGCAGAAAGTCTTTATATTTTGAGGTAAAAAGGCTGAAATTCCCCTGATTTGGGGGCAAAAACACAGAAATTTCCCTCATTTTGAGGCAAAATTGCAGAAATATCATTTATTTCAAAAAAAAGCAGAAATTTTCTTATATTGGGGCAAAAGGCTGAATTTCTTTTATTTTGGTACAGAATTGCAGAAATTTTTCTTATTTTGGGGGCAAAAAGGCAGAAATTTCCTATATTTTGGGTCAAAAATGCAGAAAGTCCCCTTATTTTGAGGTTAAAAGTCTCAAATTCCCCTTATTTCGTGGCAAAAAGGCAGAAATTTCTCTTATGTTGGGGCAAAATTGCAGAAATTTCATTTATTTCAGAAAAAAAAGTAGAAATTTTCTTATTTTGGAGCAAAAAGGCAGAAATTTTTTTATTTTGGTACAAAATTGCAGAAATTTTTCTTATTTTGGGGCCAAAAGGCAGAAATTTCCCATATTTTGGGGAAAAAATGCAGAAATTACCCTTATTTTGAGGTAAAAAGGCTGAAATTCCCCTTATTTGGGGGCAAAAAGGCAGAAATTTCTTTTATATTGGGGCATAATTGCAGAAATTTCACTTACTTCAGGGTAATAAGTCAGAAATTTTCCTTATTTTGGGGCAAAAAAGACAGAAATTCCCTTTGTTTTGGGGGAAAAAGACAGAAATTCCACTTATTTAGAGGCAAAAAAGCAGAAATTCCCCTTATTTTGGAGTAAAATTGCAGAAATTTTCCTTTTTTATGGCAAAAAGTTATGCATTCTTCTTCTTTTTGGACAAAAAGGCAGAAATTCCCCGTATTTTGGAGCAAAATTGCAGCAATTCCCCTAATTGTGGGGCAAAAAGGAAGAAATTTCCTATATGTTGGGGCAAAAAGACAAAAATTCTCCTTATTTTGGGGCAAAACTCAGAAATTTCACTTATTTTGAAGCAAAATTCTAGAAATTTTTTTTATTTTGAGGCAAAATTGCAGAATTTTCACTTATTTTGAGGCAAAATTGCAGAAATTTCACTTATTTCAGGGAAAAAAGCCAGAAATTTTCCTTATTTTTGGGCAAAAAAACAGAAATTCCTAATATTCTATGGCAAAAATGCAGAAATTCCCCTTATTTTGAGGTAAAAAGGCTGAAATTCCCCTTATTTGGTTCAAAAAGGCAGAAATTTCTCTTATTTTGGGGCAAAATTGCAGAAATTTCACTTATTTCAGGGTAATAAGACAGAAATTTTCCTTATTTTGGGGCAAAAAAGACAGAAATACCCTTTGTTTGGGGGAAAAAGACAGGAATTCCACATATTTAGAGGCAAAAAAGCAGAAATTCCCCTATTTGTAGGGCAAAAAGGCAGAAATTCCCTATATGTTGGGGCAAAAAGACAGAAATTCTCCTCATTTTGGGGCAAAACTCAGAAATTCCATGTATTTTGTGCAAAATTTTAGAAATTTCACTTATTTCAGGGTAATAAGTCAGAAATTTTCCTTATTTTGGGGCAAAAAACAGAAATTCCTTTTGTTTTGGGGGAAAAAGACAGAAATTCCACTTATTTAGAGGCAAAAAAGCAGAAATTCCCTTTATTTTAAAGCAAAAATGGAGAAATTTCCCATTTTTCTGGCAAAAAGGTAATCATTCTTCTTATATTCGGGCAAAAAAACAGAAATATCCCGTATTTTGGAGCAAAATTGCAGAAATTCCCCTAATTGTGGGGCAAAAAGGCAGAAATTCCCTATATGTTGGGGCGTAAAGACAGAAATTCTCCTTATTTTTGCGCAAAACTCAGAAATTCCACTTATTTTCAGGCAAAATTCCAGAAATTTCTATTATTTGGGGGCAAAATTGCAGAAATTTCCCTTATTTTGGGGCAAAATTGCAGAAATTTCACTTATTTTGGGGCAAAATTGCAGAAATTTCACTTATTTCAGGGAAAAAAGGCAGAAATTTTCCTTATTTTTGGGCAAATAAACAGAAATTCCTAATATTCTATGGCAAAAATGCAGAAATTCCCCTTATTTTGAGGTAAAAAGGCTGAAATTCCCCTTATTTGGGGGCAAAAAGGCAGAAATTTCCCTTATTTTGGGGCAAAATTGCAGAAATTTCACTTATTTCAGGGTAATAAGTCAGAAATTCTCCTTATTTTGGGGCAAAAAGGCAGAAATTTCCTTTGTTTTGGGGGAAAAAGACAGAAATTCCACATATTTAGAGGCAAAAAAGCAGAAATTCCCCTATTTGTAGGGCAAAAAGGCAGAAATTCCCTATATGTTGGGGCAAAAAGACAGAAATTCTCCTCATTTTGGGGCAAAACTCAGAAATTCCATATATTTTGTGCAAAATTTTAGAAATTTCACTTATTTCAGGGAAAAAAAGCAGAAATTTTTTTATTTTGGGGCAAAAAAGGCAAAAATTTCTTTTATTTTTTTACAAAATTGCAGAAATTTTTCTTATTTTGGGGCAAAAAGGCAGAAATTTCCCATATTTTGGGGCAAAATTCAGAAATTTTCCTTATTTTGAGGTAAAAATCCTGAAATTCCCCATATTTGGGGGCAAAAAGGCAGAAATTTCTCTTATTTTGGGGCAAAATTGCAGAAATTTCACTTATTTCAGGGTAATAAGACAGAAATATTCCTTATTTTGGGGCAAAAAATACAGAAATTTTCTTTTTTTGGGGGAAAAAGACAGAAATTCTATTTATTTAGAGGCAAAAAAGCAGAAATTCCCCTTATTTTGGAGCGAAAAAGAGGAAATTTCCTTTTTTTATGGCAAAAAGGTGTGCATTCTTCTTATTTTCGGGCAAAAAGGCAGGAATTCCTCGTAATTTGGAGTAAAATTGCAGAAATTCCCTTAATTGTGGGGCAAAAAGGCAAAAATTCCCTAAAAGTTGGGGTAAAAAGACAGAAATTCTCCTTATTTGGACAAAACTCAGAAATTCCACTTATTTTGGGGCAAAATTTCAGAAATTTAACTTATTGCAGGGAAAAAAGCAGAAATTTTCTTATTTTGGGGGAAAAGGCAGAAATTTCCCATATTTTGGGGCAAAAATGCAGAAATTCTCCTTATTTTGAGGTAAAAAGGCTGAAATTCCCCTTACTTGGGGGCAAAAATGCAGAAATTTCCCTTATTTTGGGGCAAAATTGCAGAAATTTCACTTATTTCAGGGTAATAAGTCAGAAATTTTCCTTATTTTGGGGCAAAAAATACAGAAATTCCCTTTTTTGGGGGGGAAAAGACAGAAATTCCACTTATTTAGAGGCAAAAATGGAGAAATCCCCTTTATTTTGGAGCAAAAATGAAGAAATTTCCCTTTTTTATGGCAAAAAGTTATGCATTCTTCTTATTTTTGGACAAAAAGGCAGAAATTCCCCGTATTTTGGAGCAAAAGTGAAGAAATTCCTCTAAATGTGGGGCAAAAAGGCAGAAATTCCCTATATGTTGGGGCAAAAAGACAGAAATTCTCGTTATTTTGGGGAAAAACTCAGAAATTTCACTTATTTTGGGGCAAAATTGCAGAAATTTCACTTATTTCAGAAAAAAAGCAGAAATTTTCTTTTATTAGGGCAAAAAGGCTGAAATTTATTTTATTTTGGTACAGAATTGCAGAAATTTTTCTTATTTCGGAGCAAAAAGGCAGAAATTTCCCATATTTTGGGTCAAAAATGCAGAAATTCTTCATATTTTGAGGTAAAAAGGCTAAAATTCCCCTGATTTGGAGGCAAAAAGGCAGAAATTTCACTTATTTTGAGGCAAAATTGCAGAAATTTCACTTATTTCAGAAAAAAAGCAGAAATTTTCTTATATTGGGGCAAAAAGGCTGAAATTTCTTTTATTTTAATACAGAATTGCAGAAATTGTTCTTATTTTGGGGCAAAAAGGCAGAAATTTCCCATATTTTGTGTCAAAAATGCAGAAAGTCCCCTTATTTTGAGGTTAAAAGGCTAAAATTCCCCTTATTTCGGGGCAAAAAGGCAGAAATTTCTCTTATGTTGGGGCAAAATTGCAGAAATTACACTTATTTCAGGGTAATAAGTCAGAAATTTTTCTTATTTTGGGGCAAAAAGACAGAAATTCCCTTTGTTTTGGGGGAAAAAGACAGAAATTCCACTTATTTAGAGGCAAAAGCAGAAATTCCTCTTATTTTGGACCAAAATTGCAGAAATTTTCCTTTTTTATGGCAAAAAGGTATGCATTCTTTTTATTTTCGGGCAAAAAGGCAGAAATTCCCCGTAATTTGAAGCAAAATTGCAGCAATTCCCCTAATTGTGGGGCAAAAAGGAAGAAATTTCCTATATGTTGGGGCAAAAAAACAAAAATTCTCCTTATTTTGGGGCAAAACTCAGAAATTTCACTTATTTTGAAGCAAAATTCTAGAAATTTCCTTTATTTTGAGGCAAAATTGCAGAAATTTCACTTATTTTGAGGCAAAATTGCAGAAATTTCACTTATTTCAGGGAAAAAAGCCAGAAATTTTCCTTATTTTTGGGCAAAAAAACAGAAATTCCTAATATTCTATGGCAAAAATGCAGAAATTACCCTTATTTTGAGGTAAAAAGGCTGAAATTCCCCTTATTTGGGTCAAAAAGGCAGAAATTTCCCTTATTTTGGGGCAAAATTGCAGAAATTTCACTTATTTCAGGGTAATAAGTCAGAAATTTTCCTTATTTTGGGGCAAAAAAGACAGAAATACCCTTTGTTTTGGGGGAAAAAGACAGAAATTCCACATATTTAGAGGCAAAAAAGCAGAAATTCCCCTATTTGTAGGGCAAAAAGGCAGAAATTCCCTATATGTTGGGGCAAAAAGACAGAAATTCCCCTCATTTTGGGGCAAAACTCAGAAATTCCATGTATATTGTGCAAAATTTTAGAAATTTCACTTATTTCAGGGTAATAAGTCAGAAATTTTCCTTATTTTGGGGCAAAAAACAGAAATTCCTTTTGTTTTGGGGGAAAAAGACAGAAATTCCACTTATTTAGAGGCAAAAAAGCAGAAATTCCCTTTATTTTAAAGCAAAAATGGAGAAATTTCACATTTTTCTGGCAAAAAGCTAATCATTCTTCTTATATTCGGGCAAAAAGGCAGAAATACCCCGTATTTTGGAGCAAAATTGCAGAAATTCCCCTAATTGTGGGGCAAAAAGGCAGAAATTCCCTATATGTTGGGGCGTAAAGACAGAAATTCTCCTTATTTTTGCGCAAAACTCAGAAATTCCACTTATTTTCAGGCAAAATTCCAGAAATTTCCCTTATTTGGGGGCAAAATTGCAGAAATTTCACTTATTTTGGGGCAAAATTGCAGAAATTTCACTTATTTCAGAAAAAAGCAGAAATTTTCTTATATTGGGGCAAAAAGGCTGAAATTTATTTTATTTTGGTACAGAATTGCAGAAATTTTTCTTATTTCGGAGCAAAAAGGCAGAAATTTCCCATATTTTGGGTCAAAAATGCAGAAAGTCTTCATATTTTGAGGTAAAAAGGCTGAAATTCCCCTGATTTGGGGGCAAAAAGGCAGAAATTTCTCTTATTTTGAGGCAAAATTGCAGAAATTTCACTTATTTCAGAAAAAAAGCAGAAATTTTCTTATATTGGGGCAAAAAGGCTGAAATTTCTTTTATTTTGGTACAGAATTGCAGAAATTTTTCTTATTTTGGGGCAAAAAGGCAGAAATTTCCCATATTTTGGGTCAACAATGCAGAAAGTCCCCTTATTTTGAGGTTAAAAGTCTGAAATTCCCCTTATTTCGTGGCAAAAAGGCAGAAATTTCTCTTATGTTGGGGCAAAATTGCAGAAATTTCATTTATTTCAGAAAAAAAAGTAGAAATTTTCTTATTTTGGGGCAAAAAGGCAGAAATTTTTTTATTTTGGTACAAAATTGCAGAAATTTTTCTTATTTTGGGGCCAAAAGGCAGAAATATCCCATATTTTGGGGAAAAAATGCAGAAATTACCCTTATTTTGATGTAAAAAGGCTGAAATTCCCCTTATTTGGGGGCAAAAAGGCAGAAATTTCTCTTATGTTGGGGCAAAATTGCAGAAATTTCATTTATTTCAGAAAAAAAAGTAGAAATTTTCTTATTTTGGGGCAAAAAGGCAGAAATTTTTTTATTTTGGTACAAAATTGCAGAAATTATTCTTATTTTGGGGCCAAAAGGCAGAAATTTCCCATATTTTGGGGAAAAATGCAGAAATTACCCTTATTTTGAGGTAAAAAGGCTGAAATTCCCCTTATTTGGGGGCAAAAAGGCAGAAATTTCTTTTATATTGGGGCATAATTGCAGAAATTTCACTTACTTCAGGGTAATAAGTCAGAAATTTTCCTTATTTTGGGGCAAAAAAGACAGAAATTCCCTTTGTTTTGGGGGAAAAAGACAGAAATTCCACTTATTTAGAGGCAAAAAAGCAGAAATTCCCCTTATTTTGGAGCAAAATTGCAGAAATTTTCCTTTTTTATGGCAAAAAGGTATGCATTCTTCTTATTTTCGGGCAAAAAGGCAGAAATTCCCCGTATTTTGAAGCAAAATTGCAGAAATTCCCCTAATTGTGGGGCAAAATGAAGAAATTTCCTATATGTTGGGGCAAAAAGACAAAAATCCTCCTTATTTTGGGGCAAAACTCAGAAATTCCACTTATTTAGGGCAAAGTTCCAGAAATTACCTTTATTTTGAGGCAAAATTGCAGAAATTTCACTTATTTTGGGGCAAAATTGCAGAAATTTTTTTTATTTTGGGCAAAAAGGCAGAAATTCCCCTTATTTTGAGGTAAAAAGGCTGAAATTCCCCTTATTTAAGGCCAAAAAGGGAGAAATTTCCCTTATTTTGGGGCAAAATTGCAGAAATTTCACTTATTTCAGGGTAATAAGTCAGAAATTTTCATTATTTTGAGGCAAAAAATACATAAATTCCCTTTGTTTTGGGGGAGAAAGACAGAAATTCCACATATTTAGAGGCAAAAACCAGAAATTCCCCTTATTTTGGAGCAAAAATGAAGAAATTTCATTTTTATGGCAAAAAGGTATGCATTCTTCTTATTTTCGGACAAAAAGGCAGAAATTCCCCGTATTTTGGAGCAAAATTACAGAAATTCCCCTAATTGTGAGGAAAAAAGGCAGAAATTCCCTATATGTTGGGGCAAAAAGACAGAAATTCTTCTTATTTTAGGGAAAAAATCAGAAATTTAACTTATTTTGAAGCAAAATTGCAGAAATATCATTTATTTCAGAAAAAAAGCAGAAATTTTCTTATTTTGGGGCAAAAAGGCAGAAATTTATTTTGGTACAAAATTGCAGAAATTTTTCTTAATTTGGGGCAAAAAGGCAGAAATTTCCCATATTTTTGGGCAAAAATTCAGAAATTCTCTATATTTTGAGGTAAAAAGGCTGAAATTTCCCTTATTTGAGGTCAAAAAGGCAGAAATTTCTCTTAATTTGGGGCAAAATTTTAGAAATTTCCCTTATTTTGGGGCAAAATTGCAGAAATTTCACTTATTTTATGGCAAAATTGCAGAAATTTCACTTATTTTGGGGCAAAATTGCAGAAATTTCACTTATTTCAGGGAAAAAAGGCAGAAATTTTCCTTATTTTTGGGCAAAAAAACAGAAATTCCTAATATTCTATGGCAAAAATGCAGAATTTCCCCTTATTTTGAGGTAAAAAGTCTGAAATTCCCCTTATTTGGGGGCAAAAAGGCAGAAATTTCCCTTATTTTGGGGCAAATTGCAGAAATTTTACTTATTTCAGGGTAATAAGTCAGAAATATTCCTTATTTTGGGGCAAAAAAGACAGAAATTTCCTTTGTTTGGGGGAAAAAGACAGAAATTCCACATATTTAGAGGCAAAAAAGCAGAAATTCCCCTATTTGTAGGGCAAAAAGGCAGAAATTCTCTATATGTTGGGGCAAAAAGACAGAAATTCTCCTCATTTTGGGGCAAAACTCAGAAATTCCATGTATTTTGTGCAAAATTTTAGATATTTCACTTATTTCAGGGTAATAAGTCAGAAATTTTCCTTATTTTGGGGCAAAAAACAGAAATTCCCTTTGTTTTGGGGGGAAAAGACAGAAATTCCACTTATTTAGAGGCAAAAAAGCAGAAATTCCCTTTATTTTAAAGCAAAAATGGAGAAATTTCCCATTTTTGTGGCAAAAAGGTAATTATTCTTCTTATATTCGGGCAAAAAGGCAGAAATACCCCATATTTTGGAGCAAAATTGCAGAAATTCCCCTAATTGTGGGGCAAAAAGGAAGAAATTTCCTATATGTTGGGGCATAAAGACAGAAATTCTCCATATTTTTGCGCAAAACTCAGAAATTCCACTTATTTTCAGGCAAAATTCCAGAAATTTCCCTTATTTGGGGCCAAAATTGCAGAAATTTCACTTATTTTGTGGCAAAATTGCAGAAATTTCACTTATTTCAGAAAAAAAAATGAGAAATTTTTTTTATTTTGGGGCAAAAAGGCAGAAATTTCTCTTATTTTGGTACAAAATGGCAGAAATTTTTCTTATTTTGGGGCAAAAAGGCAGAAATTTCCCATATTTTGGGTCAAAAATGCAGAAAGTCTTTATATTTTGAGGTAAAAAGGCTGAAATTCCCCTGATTTGGGGGCAAAAACACAGAAATTTCCCTCATTTTGAGGCAAAATTGCAGAAATATCATTTATTTCAAAAAAAAGCAGAAATTTTCTTATATTGGGGCAAAAGGCTGAAATTTCTTTTATTTTGGTACAGAATTGCAGAAATTTTTCTTATTTTGGGGGCAAAAAGGCAGAAATTTCCTATATTTTGGGTCAAAAATGCAGAAAGTCCCCTTATTTTGAGGTTAAAAGTCTCAAATTCCCCTTATTTCGTGGCAAAAAGGCAGAAATTTCTTTTATGTTGGGGCAAAATTGCAGAAATTTCATTTATTTCAGAAAAAAAAGTAGAAATTTTCTTATTTTGGAGCAAAAAGGCAGAAATTTTTTTATTTTGGTACAAAATTGCAGAAATTTTTCTTATTTTGGGGCCAAAAGGCAGAAATTTCCCATATTTTGGGGAAAAAATGCAGAAATTACCCTTATTTTGAGGTAAAAAGGCTGAAATTCCCCTTATTTGGGGGCAAAAAGGCAGAAATTTCTTTTATATTGGGGCATAATTGCAGAAATTTCACTTACTTCAGGGTAATAAGTCAGAAATTTTCCTTATTTTGGGGCAAAAAAGACAGAAATTCCCTTTGTTTTGGGGGAAAAAGACAGAAATTCCACTTATTTAGAGGCAAAAAAGCAGAAATTCCCCTTATTTTGGAGTAAAATTGCAGAAATTTTCCTTTTTTATGGCAAAAAGATATGCATTCTTCTTCTTTTTGGACAAAAAGGCAGAAATTCCCCGTATTTTGGAGCAAAATTGCAGCAATTCCCCTAATTGTGGGGCAAAAAGGAAGAAATTTCCTATATGTTGGGGCAAAAAGACAAAAATTCTCCTTATTTTGGGGCAAAACTCAGAAATTTCACTTATTTTGAAGCAAAATTCTAGAAATTTTTTTTATTTTGAGGCAAAATTGCAGAATTTTCACTTATTTTGAGGCAAAATTGCAGAAATTTCACTTATTTCAGGGAAAAAAGCCAGAAATTTTCCTTATTTTTGGGCAAAAAAACAGAAATTCCTAATATTCTATGGCAAAAATGCAGAAATTCCCCTTATTTTGAGGTAAAAAGGCTGAAATTCCCCTTATTTGGTTCAAAAAGGCAGAAATTTCTCTTATTTTGGGGCAAAATTGCAGAAATTTCACTTATTTCAGGGTAATAAGACAGAAATTTTCCCTATTTTGGGGCAAAAAAGACAGAAATACCCTTTGTTTGGGGGAAAAAGACAGGAATTCCACATATTTAGAGGCAAAAAAGCAGAAATTCCCCTATTTGTAGGGCAAAAAGGCAGAAATTCCCTATATGTTTTCGCAAAAAGACAGAAATTCTCCTCATTTTGGGGCAAAACTCAGAAATTCCATGTATTTTGTGCAAAATTTTAGAAATTTCACTTATTTCAGGGTAATAAGTCAGAAATTTTCCTTATTTTGGGGCAAAAAACAGAAATTCCTTTTGTTTTGGGGGAAAAAGACAGAAATTCCACTTATTTAGAGGCAAAAAAGCAGAAATTCCCTTTATTTTAAAGCAAAAATGGAGAAATTTCCCATTTTTCTGGCAAAAAGGTAATCATTCTTCTTATATTCGGGCAAAAAAACAGAAATACCCCGTATTTTGGAGCAAAATTGCAGAAATTCCCCTAATTGTGGGGCAAAAAGGCAGAAATTCCCTATATGTTGGGGCGTAAAGACAGAAATTCTCCTTATTTTTGCGCAAAACTCAGAAATTCCACTTATTTTCAGGCAAAATTCCAGAAATTTCTATTATTTGGGGGCAAAATTGCAGAAATTTCACTTATTTTGGGGCAAAATTGCAGAAATTTCACTTATTTCAGAAAAAAGCAGAAATTTTCTTATATTGGGGCAAAAAGGCTGAAATTTATTTTATTTTGTTACAGAATTGCAGAAATTTTTCTTATTTCGGAGCAAAAAGGCAGAAATTTCCCATATTTTGGGTCAAAAATGCAGAAAGTCTTCATATTTTGAGGTAAAAAGGCTGAAATTCCCCTGATTTGGGGGCAAAAAGGCAGAAATTTCTCTTATTTTGAGGCAAAATTGCAGAAATTTCACTTATTTCAGAAAAAAAGCAGAAATTTTCTTATATTGGGGCAAAAAGGCTGAAATTTCTTTTATTTTGGTACAGAATTGCAGAAATTTTTCTTATTTTGGGGCAAAAAGGCAGAAATTTCCCATATTTTGTGTCAACAATGCAGAAAGTCCCCTTATTTTGAGGTTAAAAGTCTGAAATTCCCCTTATTTCGTGGCAAAAAGGCAGAAATTTCTCTTATGTTGGGGCAAAATTGCAGAAATTTCATTTATTTCAGAAAAAAAAGTAGAAATTTTCTTATTTTGGGGCAAAAAGGCAGAGATTTTTTTATTTTGGTACAAAATTGCAGAAATTATTCTTATTTTGGGGCCAAAAGGCAGAAATTTCCCATATTTTGGGGAAAAAATGCAGAAATTACCCTTATTTTGAGGTAAAAAGGCTGAAATTCCCCTTATTTGGGGGCAAAAAGGCAGAAATTTCTTTTATATTGGGGCATAATTGCAGAAATTTCACTTACTTCAGGGTAATAAGTCAGAAATTTTCCTTATTTTGGGGCAAAAAAGACAGAAATTCCTTTTGTTTTGGGGGAAAAAGACAGAAATTCCACTTATTTAGAGGCAAAAATGCAGAAATTCCCATTATTTTGGAGCAAAATTGCAGAAATTTTCCTTTTTTATGGCAAAAAGGTATGCATTCTTCTTATTTTCGGGCAAAAAGGCAGAAATTCCCCGAATTTTGAAGCAAAATTGCAGAAATTCCCCTAATTGTAGGGCAAAAAGGAAGAAATTTCTTATATGTTGGGGCAAAAAGACAAAAATCCTCCTTATTTTGGGGCAAAACTCAGAAATTCCACTTATTTAGGGCAAAGTTCCAGAAATTACCTTTATTTTGAGGCAAAATTGCAGAAATTTCACTAATTTTGGGGCAAAATTGCAGAAATTTCACTTATTTCAGGGAAAAAAACAGAAATTTTCATATTTCGTGGCAATAAGGCAGAAATTTCTTTTATTTTGGTACAAAATTGCAGAAATTTTTCTTATTTTGGGCAAAAAGGCAGAAATTCCCCTTATTTTGAGGTAAAAAGGCTGAAATTCCCCTTATTTGGGGGAAAAAAGGCAGAAATTTCCCATATTTTGGGGCAAAATTGCAGAAATTTCACTTATTTCAGGGTAATAAGTCAGAAATTTTCCTTATTTTTGGGCAAAAAATACAGAAATTCCCTTTTTTGGGGGAGAAAGACAGAAATTCCACTTATTTAGAGGCAAAAACCAGAAATTCCCCTTATTTTGGAGCAAAAATGAAGAAATTTCTTTTTTTTATGGCAGAAAGGTATGCATTCTTCTTATTTTCGGACAAAAAGGCAGAAATTCCCCGTATTTTGGAGCAAAATTGCAGAAATTTTTCTAATTGTCGGGAAAAAAGGCAGAAATTCCATATGTTGGGGCAAAAAGACAGAAATTCTTCTTATTTTAGGGAAAAATTCAGAAATTTAACTTATTTTGAGGCAAAATGGCAGAAATTTCATTTATTTCAGAAAAAAAGCAGAAATTTTCTTATTTTGGGACAAAAGGGCAGAAATTTCTTTTATTTTGGTACAAAATTGCAGAAATTTTTATTAATTTGGGGCAAAAAGGCAGAAATTTCGCATATTTTTGGGCAAAAATTCAGAAATTCTCCATATTTTGAGGTAAAAAGGCTAAAATTTCCCTTATTTGAGGTCAAAAAGGCAGAAATTTCTCTTAATTTGGGGCAAAATTTTAGAAATTTCCCTTATTTTGGGGCAAAATTGCAGAAATTTCACTTATTTTGGGGCAAAATTGCAGAAATTTCACTTATTTCAGGGAAAAAAGGCAGAAATTTTCCTTATTTTTGGGCAAAAAACAGAAATTCCTAATATTCTATGGCAAAAATGCAGAAATTCCCCTTATTTTGAGGTAAAAAGGCTGAAATTCCCCTTATTTGGTGGCAAAAAAGGTAGAAATTTCCCTTATTTTGGGGCAAAATTGCAGAAATTTCACTTATTTCAGGTTAATAAGTCAGAAATTCTCCTTATTTTGGGGCAAAAAAGACAGAAATTCCATTTGTTTTGGGGGAAAAAGACAGAAATTCCACATATTTAGAGGCAAAAAAGCAGAAATTCCCCTATTTGTAGGGCAAAAAGGCAGAAATTCCCTATATGTTGGGGCAAAAAGACAGAAATTCTCCTCATTTGGGGGCAAAACTCAGAAATTCCATGTATTTTGTGCAAAATTTTAGAAATTTCACTTATTTCAGGGTAATAAG
Source organism: Micromys minutus (assembly GCF_963924665.1). Taxonomy (NCBI): domain Eukaryota; kingdom Metazoa; phylum Chordata; class Mammalia; order Rodentia; family Muridae; genus Micromys; species Micromys minutus. The sequence continues at coordinate 27,961 of NW_027667584.1, forward strand.
TCAGAAATTTTCCTTATTTTGGGGCAAAAAACAGAAATTCCCTTTGTTTTGGGGGAAAAAGACAGAAATTTCACTTATTTAGAGGCAAAAAAGCAGAAATTCCCTTTATTTTAAAGCAAAAATGGAGAAATTTCCCATTTTTGTGGCAAAAAGGTTATCATTCTTCTTATATTCGGGCAAAAAGGCAGAAATACCCTGTATTTTGGAGCAAAATTGCAGAAATTCCCCTAATTGTGGAGCAAAAAGGCAGAAATTCCCTATATGTTGGGGCGTAATAACAGAAATTCTCCTTATTTTTGCGCAAAACTCAGAAATTCCACTTATTTTCAGGCAAAATTCCAGAAATTTCCCTTATTTGGGGGCAAAATTGCAGAAATTTCACTTATTTTGGGGCAAAATTGCAGAAATTTCACTTATTTCATAAAAAAGCAGAAATTTTCTTATATTGGGGCAAAAAGGCTGAAATTTATTTTATTTTGGTACAGAATTGCAGAAATTTTTCTTATTTCGGAGCAAAAAGGCAGAAATTTCCCATATTTTGGGTCAAAAATGCAGAAAGTCTTCATATTTTGAGGTAAAAAGGCTGAAATTCCCCTGATTTGGAGGCAAAAAGGCAGAAATTTCTCTTATTTTGAGGCAAAATTGCAGAAATTTCACTTATTTCAGAAAAAAAGCAGAAATTTTCTTATATTGGGGCAAAAAGGCTGAAATTTCTTTTATTTTGGTACAGAATTGCAGAAATTTTTCTTATTTTGGGGCAAAAAGGCAGAAATTTCCCATATTTTGGGTCAACAATGCAGAAAGTACCATTATTTTGAGGTTAAAAGTCTGAAATTCCCCTTATTTCGTGGCAAAAGGCAGAAATTTCTCTTATGTTGGGACAAAATTGCAGAAATTTCATTTATTTCAGAAAAAAAAGTAGAAATTTTCTTATTTTGGGGCAAAAAGGCAGAAATTTTTTTATTTTGGTACAAAATTGCAGAAATTTTTCTTATTTTGGGGCCAAAAGGCAGAAATTTCCCATATTTTGGGGAAAAAATGCAGAAATTACCCTTATTTTGAGGTAAAAAGGCTGAAATTCCCCTTATTTGGGGGCAAAAAGGCAGAAATTTCTTTTATATTGGGGCATAATTGCAGAAATTTCACTTACTTCAGGGTAATAAGTCAGAAATTTTCCTTATTTTGGGGCAAAAAAGACAGAAATTCCCTTTGTTTTGGGGGAAAAAGACAGAAATTCCACTTATTTAGAGGCAAAAAAGCAGAAATTCCCCTTATTTTGGAGCAAAATTGCAGAAATTTTCCTTTTTTATGGCAAAAAGGTATGCATTCTTCTTATTTTCGGGCACAACGGCAGAAATTCCCCGTATTTTGAAGCAAAATTGCAGAAATTCCCCTAATTGTAGGGCAAAAAGGAAGAAATTTCTTATATGTTGGGGCAAAAAGACAAAAATCCTCCTTATTTTGGGGCAAAACTCAGAATTTCCACTTATTTAGGGCAAAGTTCCAGAAATTACCTTTATTTTGAGGCAAAATTGCAGAAATTTCACTAATTTTGGGGCAAAATTGCAGAAATTTCACTTATTTCAGGGAAAAAAACAGAAATTTTCATATTTCGTGGCAATAAGGCAGAAATTTCTTTTATTTTGGTACAAAATTGCAGAAATTTTTCTTATTTTGGGCAAAAAGGCAGAAATTCCCCTTATTTTGAGGTAAAAAGGCTGAAATTCCCCTTATTTGGGGGAAAAAAGGCAGAAATTTCCCATATTTTGGGGCAAAATTGCAGAAATTTCACTTATTTCAGGGTAATAAGTCAGAAATTTTCCTTATTTTTGGGCAAAAAATACAGAAATTCCCTTTTTTGGGGGAGAAAGACAGAAATTCCACTTATTTAGAGGCAAAAACCAGAAATTCCCCTTATTTTGGAGCAAAAATGAAGAAATTTCTTTTTTTTATGGCAGAAAGGTATGCATTCTTCTTATTTTCGGACAAAAAGGCAGAAATTCCCCGTATTTTGGAGCAAAATTGCAGAAATTTTTCTAATTGTCGGGAAAAAAGGCAGAAATTCCATAGGTTGGGGCAAAAAGACAGAAATTCTTCTTATTTTAGGGAAAAATTCAGAAATTTAACTTATTTTGAGGCAAAATGGCAGAAATTTCATTTATTTCAGAAAAAAAGCAGAAATTTTCTTATTTTGGGACAAAAGGGCAGAAATTTCTTTTATTTTGGTACAAAATTGCAGAAATTTTTATTAATTTGGGGCAAAAAGACAGAAATTTCCCATATTTTTGGGCAAAAATTCAGAAATTCTCCATATTTTGAGGTAAAAAGGCTAAAATTTCCCTTATTTGAGGTCAAAAAGGCAGAAATTTCTCTTAATTTGGGGCAAAATTTTAGAAATTTCCCTTATTTTGGGGCAAAATTGCAGAAATTTCACTTATTTTGGGGCAAAATTGCAGAAATTTCACTTATTTCAGGGAAAAAAGGCAGAAATTTTCCTTATTTTTGGGCAAAAAACAGAAATTCCTAATATTCTATGGCAAAAATGCAGAAATTCCCCTTATTTTGAGGTAAAAAGGCTGAAATTCCCCTTATTTGGTGGCAAAAAAGGTAGAAATTTCCCTTATTTTGGGGCAAAATTGCAGAAATTTCACTTATTTCAGGTTAATAAGTCAGAAATTCTCCTTATTTTGGGGCAAAAAAGACAGAAATTCCATTTGTTTTGGGGGAAAAAGACAGAAATTCCACATATTTAGAGGCAAAAAAGCAGAAATTCCCCTATTTGTAGGGCAAAAAGGCAGAAATTCCCTATATGTTGGGGCAAAAAGACAGAAATTCTCCTCATTTGGGGGCAAAACTCAGAAATTCCATGTATTTTGTGCAAAATTTTAGAAATTTCACTTATTTCAGGGTAATAAGTCAGAAATTTTCCTTATTTTGGGGCAAAAAACAGAAATTCCCTTTGTTTTGGGGGAAAAAGACAGAAATTTCACTTATTTAGAGGCAAAAAAGCAGAAATTCCCTTTATTTTAAAGCAAAAATGGAGAAATTTCCCATTTTTGTGGCAAAAAGGTTATCATTCTTCTTATATTCGGGCAAAAAGGCAGAAATACCCTGTATTTTGGAGCAAAATTGCAGAAATTCCCCTAATTGTGGAGCAAAAAGGCAGAAATTCCCTATATGTTGGGGCGTAATAACAGAAATTCTCCTTATTTTTGCGCAAAACTCAGAAATTCCACTTATTTTCAGGCAAAATTCCAGAAATTTCCCTTATTTGGGGGCAAAATTGCAGAAATTTCACTTATTTTGGGGCAAAATTGCAGAAATTTCACTTATTTCATAAAAAAGCAGAAATTTTCTTATATTGGGGCAAAAAGGCTGAAATTTATTTTATTTTGGTACAGAATTGCAGAAATTTTTCTTATTTCGGAGCAAAAAGGCAGAAATTTCCCATATTTTGGGTCAAAAATGCAGAAAGTCTTCATATTTTGAGGTAAAAAGGCTGAAATTCCCCTGATTTGGAGGCAAAAAGGCAGAAATTTCTCTTATTTTGAGGCAAAATTGCAGAAATTTCACTTATTTCAGAAAAAAAGCAGAAATTTTCTTATATTGGGGCAAAAAGGCTGAAATTTCTTTTATTTTGGTACAGAATTGCAGAAATTTTTCTTATTTTGGGGCAAAAAGGCAGAAATTTCCCATATTTTGGGTCAACAATGCAGAAAGTACCATTATTTTGAGGTTAAAAGTCTGAAATTCCCCTTATTTCGTGGCAAAAGGCAGAAATTTCTCTTATGTTGGGGCAAAATTGCAGAAATTTCATTTATTTCAGAAAAAAAAGTAGAAATTTTCTTATTTTGGGGCAAAAAGGCAGAAATTTTTTTATTTTGGTACAAAATTGCAGAAATTTTTCTTATTTTGGGGCCAAAAGGCAGAAATTTCCCATATTTTGGGGAAAAAATGCAGAAATTACCCTTATTTTGAGGTAAAAAGGCTGAAATTCCCCTTATTTGGGGGCAAAAAGGCAGAAATTTCTTTTATATTGGGGCATAATTGCAGAAATTTCACTTACTTCAGGGTAATAAGTCAGAAATTTTCCTTATTTTGGGGCAAAAAAGACAGAAATTCCCTTTGTTTTGGGGGAAAAAGACAGAAATTCCACTTATTTAGAGGCAAAAAAGCAGAAATTCCCCTTATTTTGGAGCAAAATTGCAGAAATTTTCCTTTTTTATGGCAAAAAGGTATGCATTCTTCTTATTTTCGGGCACAAAGGCAGAAATTCCCCGTATTTTGAAGCAAAATTGCAGAAATTCCCCTAATTGTAGGGCAAAAAGGAAGAAATTTCTTATATGTTGGGGCAAAAAGACAAAAATCCTCCTTATTTTGGGGCAAAACTCAGAATTTCCACTTATTTAGGGCAAAGTTCCAGAAATTACCTTTATTTTGAGGCAAAATTGCAGAAATTTCACTTATTTTGGGGCAAAATTGCAGAAATTTCACTTATTTCAGGGAAAAAAACAGAAATTTTCATATTTTGTGGCAATAAGGCAGAAATTTCTTTTATTTTGGTACAAAATTGCAGAAATTTTTCTTATTTTTGGCAAAAAGGCAGAAATTCCCCTTATTTTGAGGTAAAAAGGCTGAAATTCCCCTTATTTGGGGGAAAAAGGCAGAAATTTCCCTTATTTTGGGGCAAAATTGCAGAAATTTCACTTATTTCAGGGTAATAAGTCAGAAATTTTCCTTATTTTTGGGCAAAAAATACAGAAATTCCCTTTTTTGGGGGAGAAAGACAGAAATTCCACTTATTTAGAGGCAAAAACCAGAAATTCCCCTTATTTTGGAGCAAAAATGAAGAAATTTCTTTTTTTATGGCAAAAAGGTATGCATTCTTCTTATTTTCGGACAAAAAGTCAGAAATTCCCCTTATTTTGGAGCAAAATTGCAGAAATTCCCCTAATTGTGGGGGAAAAAGGCAGAAATTCCCTATATGTTGGGGCAAAAAGACAGAAAATCTTCTTATTTTAGGGAAAAATTCAGAAATTTAACTTATTTTGAGGCAAAATTGCAGAAATTCCATTTATTTCAGAAAAAAAGCAGAAATTTCTATATTTGGGGCAAAAAGGCAGAAATTTCTTTTATTTTGGTACAAAATTGCAGAAATTTTTCTTAATTTGGGGCAAAAAGGCAGAAATTTCCCATATTTTTGGGCAAAAATTCAGAAATTCTCCATATTTTGAGGTAAAAAGGCTGAAATTTCCCTTATTTGAGGTCAAAAAGGCAGAAATTTCTCTTAATATGGGGCAAAATTTTAGAAATTTCCCTTATTTTGGGGCAAAATTGCAGAAATTACACTTATTTTGGGGCAAAATTGCAGAAATTTCACTTATTTCAGGGAAAAAAGGCAGAAATTTTCCTTATTTTTGGGCAAAAAACAGAAATTCCTAATATTCTATGGCAAAAATGCAGAAATTCCCCTTATTTTCAGGTAAAAAGGCTGAAATTCCCCTTATTTGGTGGCAAAAAGGCAGAAATTTCCCTTATTTTGGGGCAAAATTGCAGAAATTTCACTTATTTCAGGGTAATAAGTCAGAAATTTTCCTTATTTTGGGGCAAAAAAGACAGAAATTCCCTTTGTTTGGGGGGAAAAGGACAGAAATTCCACATATTTAGAGGCAAAAAAGCAGAAATTCCCCTATTTGTAGGGCAAAAAGGCAGAAATTCCCTATATGTTGGAGCAAAAACACAGAAATTCTCCTCATTTTGGGGCAAAACTCAGAAATTCCATGTATTTTGTGCAAAATTTTAGAAATTTCACTTATTTCAGGGAAAAAAAGCAGAAATTTTCTTATTTTGGGGCAAAAAGGCAAAAATTTCTTTTATTTTTTTACAAAATTGCAGAAATTTTTCTTATTTTTGGGGCAAAAAGGCAGAATTTCCCTTATTTTGGGGCAAAATTCAGAAATTTTCCTTATTTTGAGGTAAAAATCCTGAAATTCCCCATATTTGGGGGCAAAAAGGCAGAAATTTCTCTTATTTTGGGGCAAAATTGCAGAAATTTCACTTATTTCAGGGTAATAAGACAGAAATATTCCTTATTTTGGGGCAAAAAATACAGAAATTCCCTTTTTTGGGGGAAAAAGACAGAAAATCTATTTATTTAGAGGCAAAAAAGCAGAAATTCCCCTTATTTTGGAGCGGAAAAGAGGAAATTTCTTTTTTTATGCCAAAAGGTGTGCATTCTTCTTATTTTCAAACAAAAAGGCAGGAATTCCCCATAATTTGGAGTAAAATTGCAGAAATTCTCTTAATTGTGGGGCAAAAAGGCAAAAATTCCCTATATGTTGGGGCAAAAAGACAGAAATTCTCCTTATTTGGACAAGACTCAGAAATTCCACTTATTTTGGAGCAAAATTTCAGAAATTTCACTTATTTTGGGGCAAAATTGTAGAAATTTTACTTATTTTGGGGCAAAATTTCAGAAATTTCAATTATTTCAGGGAAAAAAAGCAGAAATTTTCTTATTTTGTGGCAAAAAGGCAGAAATTTTTTTTATTTTGGTACAAAATTGCAGAAATTTTTCTTATTTTGGGCAAAAAGGCAGAAATTTTCCATATTTAGGGGCAAAAATGCAAAAATTCCCCTTATTTTGAGGTAAAAAGTCTTAAATTACCGTTATTTAGGGGCAAATAGGCAGAAATTTCTCTTATGTTGGGGCAAAACTGCAGAAATTTCACTTACTTCAGGGTAATAAGTCAGAAATTTTCTTTATTTTGTTGCAAAAAGACAGAAATTCCCTTTGTTTTGGGGAAAAAAACAGAAATTCCACTTATTTAGAGGCAAAAAACAGAAATTTCCCTTATTTTGGAGCAAAACATGAAGAAATTTCTCTTTTTTATGGCAAAAAGGTATGCATTCTTCTTATTTTCGGGCAAAAAGGCAGAAATTCCCCGTATTTTGGACCAAAATTGCAGAAATTCCCCTAATTGTGGGGCAAAAAGGCAGAAATTTCCCATATGTTGGGGCAAAAAGACAGAAATTCTCCTTATTGTGGGTCAAAACTCAGAAATTCCACTTAATTTGGGGCAAAATTCCAGAAATTTCACTTATTTTGGGGCAAAATTGTAGAAATTTTACTTATTTTGAGGCAAAATTTCAGAAATTTCACTTATTTCAGGGAAAAAAAGCAGAAATTTTCTTATTTTGTGGCAAAAAAGCAGAAATTTTTTTTATTTTGGTAAAAAATTGCAGAATTTTTTTTTATTTTGGGCAAAAAGGCAGAAATTTTCCATATTTTGCGGCAAAAATGCAGAAATTCCCCTTATTTTGAGGTAAAAAGGCTGAAATTCCCCTTATTTGGGGGCAAAAAGGCAGAAATTTCCCTTATTTTGGGGCAAAATTGCAGAAATTTCACTTATTTCAGTGTAATAAGTCAGAAATTTTTTTTATTTTTGGGCAAAAAAGACAGAAATTCTCTTTTTTGGGGGGAAAAAGACAGAAATTTCAATTATTTAGAGGCAAAAATGCAGTAATTCCCCTTATTTTGGAGCAAAAATGAAGAAATTTCTTTTTTTTATGGAAAAAAGATATGCATTCTTCTTATTTTTGGACAAAAAAGCAGAAATTCCCCGTATTTTGGAGCAAAATTTCAAAAATTCCCCTAAATTAGGGGCAAAAAGGCAGAAATTCCCTATATGTTGGGGCAAAAAGACAGAAATTCTTTTTATTTAGGGGCAAAACTCAGAAATTTCACTTATTTTGGGGCAAAATTGCAGAAATTTCACTTATTTCAGAAAAAAAGCAGAAATTTTCTTATTTTGGTGGAAAAAGGCTGATTTTTCTTATATTTTGGTACAAAATTGCTGAAATTTTTCTTATTTTGTGGCAAAAAGTCAGAAATTTCCCATATTTTGGGGCAAAAATGCATAAATTTCATTTATTTCAGGGAAAAATGCAGAAATTTTCCTTATTTTGGGGCAAAAAGGCAGAAATTCCAAATATTTTGTGGAAAAATGCAGAAATTCCCATTATTTTGAGGTAAAAAGGCTGAAATTCCCCTTATTTGGGGGCAAAAAGGCAGAAATTTCCCTTATTTTGGGTCAAAATTGCAGAAATTTCACTTATTTCAGGGTAATAAGTCAGAAATTTTTTTTATTTTGGGGCAAAAAAGACAGAAATTCCCTTTGTTTGGGGGAAAAAAGACAGAAATTCAACTTATTTAGAGGCAAAAAAGCAGAAATTCCTCTTATTTTGGAGCAAAAATGAAGAAATTTCCCTTTTTTATGGCAAAAAGGTATGCATTCTTCTTATTTTTGTGCAAAAAGGCAGAAATTCCCCGTATTTTAGAGCAAAATTGCAGAAATTCCTCTAATTGTGGGGCAAAAATGCAGAAATTCCCTATATGTTGGGGCAAAAAGACAGAAATTCTTCTTATTGTGGGTCAAAACTCAGAAATTCCACTTAATTTGGGGCAAAATTCCAGAAATTTCACTTATTTTGGGGTAAAATTGTAGAAATTTCACTTATTTTGTGGCAAATTTTCAGAAATTTCACTTATTATAGAAAAAAAAGCAGAAATTTTTTTATTTGGAAGCAAAAAGGCGGAAATGTCTTTTATTTTGGTACAAAATTGCAGAAATTTCCCTTATTTGGGGCAAAATTGCAGAAATTTCACTTATTTTGGGGCAAAATTGCAAAAATTTCATTTATTTCATAGAAAAAGGCAGAAATTTTCCTTATTTTTGGGCAAAAAGGCAGAAATTCCTAATATTTTGTGGCAAAAATGCAGAAATCCCCCTTATTCTGAGGTAAAAAGGTTGAAATTCCCCTTATTTGGGGGCAAAACGGCAGAAATTTCCCTTATTTTGGGTCAAAATTGCAGAAATTTCACTTATTTCAGGGTAATAAGTCAGAAATTTCCCTTATTTTGGGGCAAAAAGGACAGAAATTCCCTTTGTTTTGGGAGACAAAGACAGAAATTCAACATATTTAGAGGTATAAAAGCAGAAATTCCCCTTATTTTGGAGCAAAAATGAAGAAATTTTCCTTTTTTATGGCAAAAAGGTATGCATTCTTCTTATTTTTGAGCAAAAAGGCAGAAATTCCCCGTATTTTGGAGCAAAATTGCAGAAATTCCCCTAATTGTGGGGCAAAAAGGCAGAAATTTCTTATATGTTGGGGCAAAAAGACAGAAATCCTCATTATTTTGTGGCAAAACTCAGAATTTCCACTTATTTTGGGGCAAAATTCCAGAAATTTCCCTTATTTTGGGGCAAAATTGCAAAATTTCACTTATTTTGGGGCAAAATTGCAGAAATTTCACTTATATCAGGGAAAAAAAGCAAAAATTTTCTTATTTTGTTGAAAAAAGGCAGAATTTTTTTTTATTTTGGTACAAAATTGCAGAAATTTTTCTTATTTTGGGCAAAAAGGCAGAAATTTTCCATATTTTGGGGCAAAAATGTGAAAATTCCCCTTATTTTGAGGTAAAAAGGCTGAAATTACCCTGATTTGGGGCAAATAGGCAGAAATGTCTCTTCTGTTGGGGCAAAATTGCAGAAATTTCACTTATTTCAGGGTAATAAGTCAGAAATTTTCTTTATTTAGGGGCAAAAAGACAGAAATTCCCTTTGTTTTGGGGGAAAAGACAGAAATTCCACTTATTTAGAGGCAAAAAAGCAGAATTTTCCCTTATTTTGGAGCAAAATTGCAGAAATTTTTCTTTTTTATGTAAAAAAGGTATGCATTCTTCTTATTTTCGGGCAAAAAGGCAGAAATTCCCCGTATTTTGGACCAAAATTGCAAAATTTCCCCTAATTGTGGGGCAAAAAGGCAGAAATTTCCTATATGTTGGGGCAAAAAGACAGAAATTCTCCTTATTGTGGGTCAAAACTCAGAAATTCCACTTAATTTGGGGCAAAATTCAAGAAATTTCACTTATTTTGGGGCAAAATTGTAGAAATTTTACTTATTTTGGGGCAAAATTTCAGAAATTTCACTTATTTCAGGGAAAAAAAGCAGAAATTTTCTTATTTTGTGGAAAAAAGGCAGAAATTATCCATATTATGCGGCAAAAATGCAAAAATTCCCCTTATTTTGAGGTAAAAAGGCTGAAATTTCCCTTATTTGGGGGCAAAAAGGCAGAAATTTCCCTTATTTTGGAGCAAAATTGCAGAAATTTCACTTATTTCAGTGTAATAAGTCAGAAATTTTCCTTATTTTGGAGCAAAAAAGACAGAAATTCCCTTTTTTGGGGGGAAAAAAGACATAAATTTCACTTATTTAGAGGCAAAAATGCAGAAATTCCTCTTGTTTTGGAGCAAAAATGAAGAAATTTCCCTTTTTTATGGAAAAAGGGTATGCATTATTCTTATTTTCGGACAAAAAGGCAGAAATTCCCCGTATTTTGGAGCAAAATTGCAGAAATTCCCCTAAATGAGGGGTAAAAAGGCAGAAATTTTCCATATTTAGGGGCAAAAATGCAAAAATTCCCCTTATTTTGAGGTAAAAAGTCTTAAATTACCGTTATTTAGGGGCAAATAGGCAGAAATTTCTCTTATGTTGGGGCAAAACTGCAGAAATTTCACTTACTTCAGGGTAATAAGTCAGAAATTTTCTTTATTTTGTTGCAAAAAGACAGAAATTCCCTTTGTTTTGGGGAAAAAAACAGAAATTCCACTTATTTAGAGGCAAAAAACAGAAATTTCCCTTATTTTGGAGCAAAACATGAAGAAATTTCTCTTTTTTATGGCAAAAAGGTATGCATTCTTCTTATTTTCGGGCAAAAAGGCAGAAATTCCCCGTATTTTGGACCAAAATTGCAGAAATTCCCCTAATTGTGGGGCAAAAAGGCAGAAATTTCCCATATGTTGGGGCAAAAAGACAGAAATTCTCCTTATTGTGGGTCAAAACTCAGAAATTCCACTTAATTTGGGGCAAAATTCCAGAAATTTCACTTATTTTGGGGCAAAATTGTAGAAATTTTACTTATTTTGAGGCAAAATTTCAGAAATTTCACTTATTTCAGGGAAAAAAAGCAGAAATTTTCTTATTTTGTGGCAAAAAAGCAGAAATTTTTTTTATTTTGGTAAAAAATTGCAGAATTTTTTTTTATTTTGGGCAAAAAGGCAGAAATTTTCCATATTTTGCGGCAAAAATGCAGAAATTCCCCTTATTTTGAGGTAAAAAGGCTGAAATTCCCCTTATTTGGGGGCAAAAAGGCAGAAATTTCCCTTATTTTGGGGCAAAATTGCAGAAATTTCACTTATTTCAGTGTAATAAGTCAGAAATTTTTTTTATTTTTGGGCAAAAAAGACAGAAATTCTCTTTTTTGGGGGGAAAAAGACAGAAATTTCAATTATTTAGAGGCAAAAATGCAGTAATTCCCCTTATTTTGGAGCAAAAATGAAGAAATTTCTTTTTTTTATGGAAAAAAGATATGCATTCTTCTTATTTTTGGACAAAAAAGCAGAAATTCCCCGTATTTTGAAGCAAAATTTCAAAAATTCCCCTAAATTAGGGGCAAAAAGGCAGAAATTCCCTATATGTTGGGGCAAAAAGACAGAAATTCTTTTTATTTAGGGGCAAAACTCAGAAATTTCACTTATTTTGGGGCAAAATTGCAGAAATTTCACTTATTTCAGAAAAAAAGCAGAAATTTTCTTATTTTGGTGGAAAAAGGCTGATTTTTCTTATATTTTGGTACAAAATTGCTGAAATTTTTCTTATTTTGTGGCAAAAAGTCAGAAATTTCCCATATTTTGGGGCAAAAATGCATAAATTTCATTTATTTCAGGGAAAAATGCAGAAATTTTCCTTATTTTGGGGCAAAAAGGCAGAAATTCCAAATATTTTGTGGAAAAATGCAGAAATTCCCATTATTTTGAGGTAAAAAGGCTGAAATTCCCCTTATTTGGGGGCAAAAAGGCAGAAATTTCCCTTATTTTGGGTCAAAATTGCAGAAATTTCACTTATTTCAGGGTAATAAGTCAGAATTTTTTTTTATTTTGGGGCAAAAAAGACAGAAATTCCCTTTGTTTGGGGGAAAAAAGACAGAAATTCAACTTATTTAGAGGCAAAAAAGCAGAAATTCCTCTTATTTTGGAGCAAAAATGAAGAAATTTCCCTTTTTTATGGCAAAAAGGTATGCATTCTTCTTATTTTTGTGCAAAAAGGCAGAAATTCCCCGTATTTTAGAGCAAAATTGCAGAAATTCCTCTAATTGTGGGGCAAAAATGCAGAAATTCCCTATATGTTGGGGCAAAAAGACAGAAATTCTTCTTATTGTGGGTCAAAACTCAGAAATTCCACTTAATTTGGGGCAAAATTCCAGAAATTTCACTTATTTTGGGGTAAAATTGTAGAAATTTCACTTATTTTGTGGCAAATTTTCAGAAATTTCACTTATTTCAGAAAAAAAAGCAGAAATTTTTTTATTTGGAAGCAAAAAGGCGGAAATGTCTTTTATTTTGGTACAAAATTGCAGAAATTTCCCTTATTTGGGGCAAAATTGCAGAAATTTCACTTATTTTGGGGCAAAATTGCAAAAATTTCATTTATTTCATAGAAAAAGGCAGAAATTTTCCTTATTTTTGGGCAAAAAGGCAGAAATTCCTAATATTTTGTGGCAAAAATGCAGAAATTCCCCTTATTCTGAGGTAAAAAGGTTGAAATTCCCCTTATTTGGGGGCAAAACGGCAGAAATTTCCCTTATTTTGGGTCAAAATTGCAGAAATTTCACTTATTTCAGGGTAATAAGTCAGAAATTTCCCTTATTTTGGGGCAAAAAGGACAGAAATTCCCTTTGTTTTGGGAGACAAAGACAGAAATTCAACATATTTAGAGGTATAAAAGCAGAAATTCCCCTTATTTTGGAGCAAAAATGAAGAAATTTTCCTTTTTTATGGCAAAAAGGTATGCATTCTTCTTATTTTTGAGCAAAAAGGCAGAAATTCCCCGTATTTTGGAGCAAAATTGCAGAAATTCCCCTAATTGTGGGGCAAAAAGGCAGAAATTTCTTATATGTTGGGGCAAAAAGACAGAAATCCTCATTATTTTGTGGCAAAACTCAGAATTTCCACTTATTTTGGGGCAAAATTCCAGAAATTTCCCTTATTTTGGGGCAAAATTGCAAAATTTCACTTATTTTGGGGCAAAATTGCAGAAATTTCACTTATATCAGGGAAAAAAAGCAAAAATTTTCTTATTTTGTTGAAAAAAGGCAGAATTTTTTTTTATTTTGGTACAAAATTGCAGAAATTTTTCTTATTTTGGGCAAAAAGGCAGAAATTTTCCATATTTTGGGGCAAAAATGCGAAAATTCCCCTTATTTTGAGGTAAAAAGGCTGAAATTACCCTGATTTGGGGCAAATAGGCAGAAATGTCTATTCTGTTGGGGCAAAATTGCAGAAATTTCACTTATTTCAGGGTAATAAGTCAGAAATTTTCTTTATTTAGGGGCAAAAAGACAGAAATTCCCTTTGTTTTGGGGGAAAAGACAGAAATTCCACTTATTTAGAGGCAAAAAAGCAGAATTTTCCCTTATTTTGGAGCAAAATTGCAGAAATTTTTCTTTTTTATGTAAAAAAGGTATGCATTCTTCTTATTTTCGGGCAAAAAGGCAGAAATTCCCCGTATTTTGGACCAAAATTGCAAAATTTCCCCTAATTGTGGGGCAAAAAGGCAGAAATTTCCTATATGTTGGGGCAAAAAGACAGAAATTCTCCTTATTGTGGGTCAAAACTCAGAAATTCCACTTAATTTGGGGCAAAATTCAAGAAATTTCACTTATTTTGGGGCAAAATTGTAGAAATTTTACTTATTTTGGGGCAAAATTTCAGAAATTTCACTTATTTCAGGGAAAAAAAGCAGAAATTTTCTTATTTTGTGGAAAAAAGGCAGAAATTATCCATATTATGCGGCAAAAATGCAAAAATTCCCCTTATTTTGAGGTAAAAAGGCTGAAATTTCCCTTATTTGGGGGCAAAAAGGCAGAAATTTCCCTTATTTTGGAGCAAAATTGCAGAAATTTCACTTATTTCAGTGTAATAAGTCAGAAATTTTCCTTATTTTGGAGCAAAAAAGACAGAAATTCCCTTTTTTGGTGGGAGAAAAGACATAAATTTCACTTATTTAGAGGCAAAAATGCAGAAATTCCTCTTGTTTTGGAGCAAAAATGAAGAAATTTCCCTTTTTTATGGAAAAAGGGTATGCATTATTCTTATTTTCGGACAAAAAGGCAGAAATTCCCCGTATTTTGGAGCAAAATTGCAGAAATTCCCCTAAATGAGGGGTAAAAAGGCAGAAATTCCCTATATGTTGGGGCAAAAAGACAGAAATTCTTCTTATTTAGGGGCAAAACTCAGAAATTTCACTTATTTTGGGGAAAATTGCAGAAATTTCACTTATTTCAGAAAAAAAGCAAAAATTTTTTATTTTGGGGCAAAAGTCTGATTTTTCTTATATTTTGGTACAAAATTGCTGAAATTTTTCTTATTTTGGGGCAAAATTGCAGAAATTTCCCATATTTTGGGGCAAAAATGGAGAACTTTCATTTATTTCAGGGAAAAATGCAGAAATTTTCTTTATTTTGGGGCAAAAAGGCAGAAATTCCTAATATTTTGTGGCAAAAATGCAGAAATTCCCCTTATTTTCAGGTAAAAAGGCTGAAATTCCCCTTATTTGGGGACAAAAAGACAGAAATTTCCCTTATTTTGGGTCAAAATTGCAGAAATTTCACTTATTTCAGGGTAATAAGTCAGAATTTTTTTTATTTTGGGGCAAAAAAGACAGAAATTCCCTTTGTATTGGGGAAAAAAGACAGAAATTCAACTTATTTAGAGGCAAAAAAGCAGAAATTCCCCTTATTTTGGAGCAAAAATGAAGAAATTTACCTTTTTTATTGCAAAAAGGTATGCATTCTTCTTATTTTCGGGCAAAAAGGCAGAAATTTCCTGTATTTTGGAGCAAAATTGCAGAAATTCCCCTAATTGTGGGGCAAAAAGGCAGAAATTCTCTATATGTTGGGGCAAAAAGACAGAAATTTTTCTTATTGTGGGTCAAAACTCAGAAATTCCACTTAATTTGGGGCAAAATTCCAGAAATTTCCCTTATTTTGGGGCAAAATTGTAGAAATTTCACTTATTTTGTGGAAAATTTCAGAAATTTCACTTATTTCAGAAAAAAAAGCAGAAATTTTCTTATTTGGAAGCAAAAAGAGGGAAATATCTTTTATTTTGGTACAAAATTGCAGAAATTTCTTTTATTTGGGGCAAAATTGCAGAAATTTTAGTTATTTTGGGGCAAAATTGCAAAAGTTTAATTTATATCAGGGAAAAAGGCAGAAATTTTCTTTATTATGGGGCAAAAAGGCAGAAATTCCTAATATTTTGTGGCAAAAAAGCAGAAATTCCCCTTATTTTGAGGTAAAAAGGCTGAAATTCCCCCTATTTGGGGGCCAAAAGGCAGAAATTTCACTTACTTCAGGGTAATAATTCAGAAATTTTCCTTATTTTGAAACAAAAAAGACAGAAATTCCCTTTGTTTTGGGGGAAAAAGACAGAAATTCCACTTATTTAGAGACAAAAATGCAGAAATTCCCCTTATTTTGGAGCAAAAATGAAGAAATTTCCCTTTTTTATGGAAAAAACGTATGCATTCTTATTATTTTCGGGCAAAAAGGCAGAAATTCCCCGTATTTTGGAGCAAAATTGCAGAAATTCCCCTAATTGTGGGGCAAAAAGGCAGAAATTCCCTATATGTTGAGGCAAAAAGACAGAAATTCTCCTTATTTTGGGTCAAAACTCAGAAATTCCACTTATTTTGGGGCTAAATTCAAGAAATTTAACTTATTTTAAGTCAAAAAAGTAGAAATTTCACTTATTTTGAGGCAAAATTTCAGAAATTTCACTTATTTCAGAAAAAAAAGCAGAAATTTTCTTATTTGGAAGCAAAAAGGCAGAAATTTCTTTTATTTTGGTACAAAATTGCAGAAATTTTCCTTATTTTGGGGCAAAATTGCAGAAATTTCACTTATTTTGGGGCAAAATTGCAGAAATTTCACTTATTTAAGGGAAAAAAAGCAGAAATTTTCCTTATTTTGGGGCAAAAAGGCAGAAATTCCTAATATTTTGTGGCAAAAATGCAGAATTTCCCCTTATTTTGAGGTAAAAAGGCTGAAATTCCCTTTATTTGGGGGCAAAAACGAAGAAATTTCCCTTATTTTGTGTCAAAATTGCAGAAATTTCACTTATTTCAGGGTAATAAGTCACAAATTTCCCTTATTTTGGGGCAAAAAGGACAGAAATTCCCTTTGTTTTGGGGGACAAAGACAGAAATTCCACATATTTAGAGGCATAAAAGCAGAAATTCCCCTTATTTTGGAACAAAAATGAAGAAATTTTCCTTTTTTATGTCAAAAAGGTATGCATTCTTCTTATTTTTGAGCAAAAGGCAGAAATTCCCCGTATTTTGGAGCAAAATTGAAGAAATTCCCCTAATTGTGGGGCAAAAAGGCAGAAATTTCCTATATGATGGGGCAAAAAGACAGAAATCCTCCTTATTTTGTGGCAAAACTCAGAATTTCCACTTATTTTGGGGCAAAATTCCAGAAATTTCCCTTATTTTAGGGCAAAATTGCAGAAATTTCACTTATTTTGTGGCAAAATTGCAGAAATTTCACTTATTTCAGGGAAAAAAAGCAGAAATTTTCTTATTTTGTAGCAAAAAGGCAGAAATTTTTTTTTTATTTTGGTACAAAATTGCAGAAATTTTTCTTATTTTGGGCAAAAAGGCAGAAATTTCCCATATTTTGGGGCAAAAATGCAGAACTTTCATTTATTTCAGGGAAAAATGCAGAAATTTTCTTTATTTTGGGGCAAAAAGGCAGAAATTCCTAACATTTTGTGGCAAAAATGCAGAAATTTCCCTTATTTTGAGGTAAAAAGGCTGAAATTCCCCTTATTTGGGGACAAAAAGACAGAAATTTCCCTTATTTTGGGTCAAATTGCAGAAATTTCACTTATTTCAGGGTAATAAGTCAGAATTTTTTTTATTTTGGGGCAAAAAAGACAGAAATTCCTTTTGTTTTGGGGAAAAAAGACAGAAATTCAACTTATTTAGAGGCAAAAAAGCAGAAATCCCCCTTATTTTGGAGCAAAAATGAAGAAATTTACCTTTTTTATGGCAAAAAGTATGCATTCTTTTTATTTTCGGGCAAAAAGGCAGAAATTCCCTGTATTTTGGAGCAAAATTGCAGAAATTCCCCTAATTGTGGGGCAAAAAGGCAGAAATTCTCTATATGTTGGGGCAAAAAGACAGAAATTTTTCTTATTGTGGGTCAAAACTCAGAAATTCCACTTAATTTGGGGCAAAATTCCAGAAATTTCACTTATTTTGGGGCAAAATTGTAGAAATTTCACTTATTTTGTGGCAAAATTTCAGAAATTTCACTTATTTCAGAAAAAAAAGCAGAAATTTTTTTATTTGGAAGCAAAAAGGCGGAAATATCTTTTATTTTGGTACAAAATTGCAGAAATTTCTTTTATTTTGGGGCAAAATTGCAGAAATTTCAGTTATTTTGGAGCAAAATTGCAAAAATTTCATTTATATCAGGGAAAAAGGCAGAAATTTTCTTTATTATGGTGCAAAAAGGCAGAAATTCCTAATATTTTGTGGCAAAAATGCAGAAATTACCCTTATTTTGAGGTAAAAAGGTTGAAATTCCCCTTATTTGGGGGCAAAAAGGCAGAAATTTCACTTACTTCATGGTAATAATTCAGAAATTTTCCTTATTTTGAAACAAAAAAGACAGAAATTCCCATTGTTTTGGGGGAAAAAGACAGAAATTCCACTTATTTCGAGTCAAAAAGGCAGAAATTCCCCTTATTTTGGAGCAAAAATGAAGAAATTTCCCTTTTTTATGGCAAAAAGGTATGCATTCTTATTATTTTCGGGCAAAAAGGCAGAAATTCCCTGTATTTTGAAGCAAAATTGCAGAAATTCCCCTAATTGTGGGGCAAAAAGTCAGAAATTACCTATATGTTGAGGCAAAAAGACAGAAATTCTCCTTATTTTGTGGCAAAACTCAGAATTTCCACTTATTTTTGGGCTAAATTCAAGAAATTTCACTTATTTTAAGTCAAAATTGTAGAAATTTCACTTATTTTGAGGCAAAATTTCAGAAATTTCAATTATTTCAGAAAAAAAAGCAGAAATTTTCTTATTTGGAAGCAAAAAGGCAGAAATTTCTTTTATTTTGGTACAAAATTGCAGAAATTTTCCTTATTTTGGGGCAAAATTGCAGAAATTTCACTTATTTTGGGGCAAAATTGCAGAAATTTCACTTATTTCAGAGAAAAAAGGCAGAAATTTTCCTTATTTTGGGGCAAAAAGGCAGAAATTCCTAATATTTTGTGGCAAAATGCAGAAATTCCCCTTATTTTGAGGTAAAAAGGCTGAAATTCCCTTTATTTGGGGGCTAAAAGGCAGAAATTTCCCTTATTTTGGGACAAAATTGCAGAAATTTCACTTATTTCAGGGTAATAAGTCACAAATTTCCCTTATTTTGGGGCAAAAAGGACAGAAATTCCCTTTGTTTTGGGGGACAAAGACAGAAATTCCACATATTTAGAGGCATAAAAGCAGAAATTCCCCTTATTTTGAAGCAAAAATGAAGAAATTTTCCATTTTTATGGCAAAAAGGTATGCATTCTACTTATTTTTGAGCAAAAAGGCAGAAATTCCCCGTATTTTGGAGCAAAATTGCAGAAATTCCCCTAATTGTGGGGCAAAAAGGCAAAAATTTCCTATATGTTGGGGCAAAAAGACAGAAATCCTCCTTATTTTGTGGCAAAACTCAGAATTTCCACTTATTTTTGGGCAAAATTCCAGAAATTTCCCTTATTTTGGGGCAAAATTGCAGAAATTTCACTTATTTTGGGGCAAAATTGCAGAAATTTCACTTATTTCATGGAAAAAATGCAGAAATTTTCTTATTTTGTGGCAAAAAGGCAGAAAATTTTTTTATTTTGGTACAAAATTGCAGAAATTTTTCTTATTTTGGGCAAAAAGGCAGAAATTTTCCATATTTTGGGACAAAAATGCAAAAAATCCCCTTATTTTGAGGTAAAAAGGCTGAAATTTTCCTTATTTGGGGGCAAAAAGGCAGAAATTCCCCGTATTTTGGAGCAAAATTGCAGAAATTAACCTAAATGAGGGGAAAAAAGGCAGAAATTCCCTATATGTTGGGGCAAAAAGACAGAAATTCTTCTTATTTAGGGGCAAAACTCAGAAATTTCACTTATTTTGGGGCAAAATTGCAGAAATTTCACTTATTTCAGAAAAAAAGCAGAAATTTTTTATTTTGGGGCAAAAAGTCTGATTTTTCTTATATTTTGGTACAAAATTGCTGAAATTTTTTTATTTTGGGGCAAAATTGCAGAAATTTCCCATATTTTGGGGCAAAAATGCAGAACTTTCATTTATTTCAGGGAAAAATGCAGAAATTTTCCTTATTTTGGGGCAAAAAGGCAGAAATTCCTAATATTTTGTGGCAAAAATGCAGAAATTCCCCATATTTTGAGGTAAAAAGGCTGAAATTCCCCTTATTTGGGGACAAAAATGCAGAAATTTCCCTTATTTTGTGTCAAAATTGCAGAAATTTCACTTATTTCAGGGTAATAAGTCAGAATTTTTTTTTATTTTGGGGCAAAAAAGACAGAAATTCCCTTTGTTTTGGGGAAAAAAGACAGAAATTCAAATTATTTAGAGGCAAAAAAGCAGAAATTCCCCTTATTTTGGAGCAAAAATGAAGAAATTTACCTTTTTTATGGCAAAAAGGTATGCATTCTTTTTATTTTCGGGCAAAAAGGCAGAAATTCCCTGTATTTTGGAGCAAAATTGCAGAAATTCCCCTAATTGTGGGGCAAAAAGGCAGAAATTCTCTATATGTTGGGGCAAAAAGACAGAAATTTTTCTTATTGTGGGTCAAAACTCAGAAATTCCACTTAATTTGGGGCAAAATTCCAGAAATTTCACTTATTTTGGGGCAAAATTGTAGAAATTTTACTTATTTTGAGGCAAAATTTCAGAAATTTCACTTATTTCAGGGAAAAAAAGCAGAAATTTTCTTATTTTGTGGCAAAAAAGCAGAAATTTTTTTTATTTTGGTAAAAAATTGCAGAATTTTTTTTTTATTTTGGGCAAAAAGGCAGAAATTTTCCATATTTTGCGGCAAAAATGCAGAAATTCCCCTTATTTTGAGGTAAAAAGGCTGAAATTCCCCTTATTTGGGGGCAAAAAGGCAGAAATTTCCCTTATTTTGGGGCAAAATTGCAGAAATTTCACTTATTTCAGTGTAATAAGTCAGAAATTTTTTTTTATTTTTGGGCAAAAAAGACAGAAATTCTCTTTTTTGGGGGGAAAAAGACAGAAATTTCAATTATTTAGAGGCAAAAATGCAGTAATTCCCCTTATTTTGGAGCAAAAATGAAGAAATTTCTTTTTTTTATGGAAAAAAGATATGCATTCTTCTTATTTTTGGACAAAAAAGCAGAAATTCCCCGTATTTTGGAGCAAAATTTCAAAAATTCCCCTAAATTAGGGGCAAAAAGGCAGAAATTCCCTATATGTTTGGGCAAAAAGACAGAAATTGTTTTTATTTAGGGGCAAAACTCAGAAATTTCACTTATTTTGGGGCAAAATTGCAGAAATTTCACTTATTTCAGAAAAAAAGCAGAAATTTTCTTATTTTGGTGGAAAAAGGCTGATTTTTCTTATATTTTGGTACAAAATTGCTGAAATTTTTCTTATTTTGTGGCAAAAAGTCAGAAATTTCCCATATTTTGGGGCAAAAATGCATAAATTTCATTTATTTCAGGGAAAAATGCAGAAATTTTCCTTATTTTGGGGCAAAAAGGCAGAAATTCCAAATATTTTGTGGAAAAATGCAGAAATTCCCATTATTTTGAGGTAAAAAGGCTGAAATTCCCCTTATTTGGGGGCAAAAAGGCAGAAATTTCCCTTATTTTGGGTCAAAATTGCAGAAATTTCACTTATTTCAGGGTAATAAGTCAGAAATTTTTTTTATTTTGGGGCAAAAAAGACAGAAATTCCCTTTGTTTGGGGGAAAAAAGACAGAAATTCAACTTATTTAGAGGCAAAAAAGCAGAAATTCCTCTTATTTTGGAGCAAAAATGAAGAAATTTCCCTTTTTTATGGCAAAAAGGTATGCATTCTTCTTATTTTTGTGCAAAAAGGCAGAAATTCCCCGTATTTTAGAGCAAAATTGCAGAAATTCCTCTAATTGTGGGGCAAAAATGCAGAAATTCCCTATATGTTGGGGCAAAAAGACAGAAATTCTTCTTATTGTGGGTCAAAACTCAGAAATTCCACTTAATTTGGGGCAAAATTCCAGAAATTTCACTTATTTTGGGGCAAAATTGTAGAAATTTCACTTATTTTGTGGCAAATTTTCAGAAATTTCACTTATTTCAGAAAAAAAAGCAGAAATTTTTTTATTTGGAAGCAAAAAGGCGGAAATGTCTTTTATTTTGGTACAAAATTGCAGAAATTTCCCTTATTTGGGGCAAAATTGCAGAAATTTCACTTATTTTGGGGCAAAATTGCAAAAATTTCATTTATTTCATAGAAAAAGGCAGAAATTTTCCTTATTTTTGGGCAAAAAGGCAGAAATTCCTAATATTTTGTGGCAAAAATGCAGAAATTCCCCTTATTCTGAGGTAAAAAGGTTGAAATTCCCCTTATTTGGGGACAAAACGGCAGAAATTTCCTTTATTTTGGGTCAAAATTGCAGAAATTTCACTTATTTCAGGGTAATAAGTCAGAATTTTTTTTTATTTTGGGGCAAAAAAGACAGAAATTCCCTTTGTTTTGGGGAAAAAAGACAGAAATTCAAATTATTTAGAGGCAAAAAAGCAGAAATTCCCCTTATTTTGGAGCAAAAATGAAGAAATTTACCTTTTTTATGGCAAAAAGGTATGCATTCTTTTTATTTTCGGGCAAAAAGGCAGAAATTCCCTGTATTTTGGAGCAAAATTGCAGAAATTCCCCTAATTGTGGGGCAAAAAGGCAGAAATTCTCTATATGTTGGGGCAAAAAGACAGAAATTTTTCTTATTGTGGGTCAAAACTCAGAAATTCCACTTAATTTGGGGCAAAATTCCAGAAATTTCACTTATTTTGGGGCAAAATTGTAGAAATTTTACTTATTTTGAGGCAAAATTTCAGAAATTTCAATTATTTCAGGGAAAAAAAGCAGAAATTTTCTTATTTTGTGGCAAAAAAGCAGAAATTTTTTTTATTTTGGTAAAAAATTGCAGAATTTTTTTTTATTTTGGGCAAAAAGGCAGAAATTTTCCATATTTTGCGGCAAAAATGCAGAAATTCCCCTTATTTTGAGGTAAAAAGGCTGAAATTCCCCTTATTTGGGGGCAAAAAGGCAGAAATTTCCCTTATTTTGGGGCAAAATTGCAGAAATTTCACTTATTTCAGTGTAATAAGTCAGAAATTTTTTTTTATTTTTGGGCAAAAAAGACAGAAATTCTCTTTTT
Source organism: Micromys minutus (assembly GCF_963924665.1). NCBI lineage: Eukaryota > Metazoa > Chordata > Mammalia > Rodentia > Muridae > Micromys > Micromys minutus. The sequence goes on from NW_027667584.1 coordinate 50,522, forward strand.
TGGGGGGAAAAAGACAGAAATTTCAATTATTTAGAGGCAAAAATGCAGTAATTCCCCTTATTTTGGAGCAAAAATGAAGAAATTTCTTTTTTTTATGGAAAAAAGATATGCATTCTTCTTATTTTTGGACAAAAAAGCAGAAATTCCCCGTATTTTGGAGCAAAATTTCAAAAATTCCCCTAAATTAGGGGCAAAAAGGCAGAAATTCCCTATATGTTTGGGCAAAAAGACAGAAATTGTTTTTATTTAGGGGCAAAACTCAGAAATTTCACTTATTTTGGGGCAAAATTGCAGAAATTTCACTTATTTCAGAAAAAAAGCAGAAATTTTCTTATTTTGGTGGAAAAAGGCTGATTTTTCTTATATTTTGGTACAAAATTGCTGAAATTTTTCTTATTTTGTGGCAAAAAGTCAGAAATTTCCCATATTTTGGGGCAAAAATGCATAAATTTCATTTATTTCAGGGAAAAATGCAGAAATTTTCCTTATTTTGGGGCAAAAAGGCAGAAATTCCAAATATTTTGTGGAAAAATGCAGAAATTCCCATTATTTTGAGGTAAAAAGGCTGAAATTCCCCTTATTTGGGGGCAAAAAGGCAGAAATTTCCCTTATTTTGGGTCAAAATTGCAGAAATTTCACTTATTTCAGGGTAATAAGTCAGAAATTTTTTTTATTTTGGGGCAAAAAAGACAGAAATTCCCTTTGTTTGGGGGAAAAAAGACAGAAATTCAACTTATTTAGAGGCAAAAAAGCAGAAATTCCTCTTATTTTGGAGCAAAAATGAAGAAATTTCCCTTTTTTATGGCAAAAAGGTATGCATTCTTCTTATTTTTGTGCAAAAAGGCAGAAATTCCCCGTATTTTAGAGCAAAATTGCAGAAATTCCTCTAATTGTGGGGCAAAAATGCAGAAATTCCCTATATGTTGGGGCAAAAAGACAGAAATTCTTCTTATTGTGAGTCAAAACTCAGAAATTCCACTTAATTTGGGGCAAAATTCCAGAAATTTCACTTATTTTGGGGCAAAATTGTAGAAATTTCACTTATTTTGTGGCAAATTTTCAGAAATTTCACTTATTTCAGAAAAAAAAGCAGAAATTTTTTTATTTGGAAGCAAAAAGGCGGAAATGTCTTTTATTTTGGTACAAAATTGCAGAAATTTCCCTTATTTGGGGCAAAATTGCAGAAATTTCACTTATTTTGGGGCAAAATTGCAAAAATTTCATTTATTTCATAGAAAAAGGCAGAAATTTTCCTTATTTTTGGGCAAAAAGGCAGAAATTCCTAATATTTTGTGGCAAAAATGCAGAAATTCCCCTTATTCTGAGGTAAAAAGGTTGAAATTCCCCTTATTTGGGGGCAAAACGGCAGAAATTTCCCTTATTTTGGGTCAAAATTGCAGAAATTTCACTTATTTCAGGGTAATAAGTCAGAAATTTCCCTTATTTTGGGGCAAAAAGGACAGAAATTCCCTTTGTTTTGGGAGACAAAGACAGAAATTCAACATATTTAGAGGTATAAAAGCAGAAATTCCCCTTATTTTGGAGCAAAAATGAAGAAATTTTCCTTTTTTATGGCAAAAAGGTATGCATTCTTCTTATTTTTGAGCAAAAAGGCAGAAATTCCCCGTATTTTGGAGCAAAATTGCAGAAATTCCCCTAATTGTGGGGCAAAAAGGCAGAAATTTCTTATATGTTGGGGCAAAAAGACAGAAATCCTCATTATTTTGTGGCAAAACTCAGAATTTCCACTTATTTTGGGGCAAAATTCCAGAAATTTCCCTTATTTTGGGGCAAAATTGCAAAATTTCACTTATTTTGGGGCAAAATTGCAGAAATTTCACTTATATCAGGGAAAAAAAGCAAAAATTTTCTTATTTTGTTGAAAAAAGGCAGAAAATTTTTTTATTTTGGTACAAAATTGCAGAAATTTTTCTTATTTTGGGCAAAAAGGCAGAAATTTTCCATATTTTGGGGCAAAAATGCGAAAATTCCCCTTATTTTGAGGTAAAAAGGCTGAAATTACCCTGATTTGGGGCAAATAGGCAGAAATGTCTCTTCTGTTGGGGCAAAATTGCAGAAATTTCACTTATTTCAGGGTAATAAGTCAGAAATTTTCTTTATTTAGGGGCAAAAAGACAGAAATTCCCTTTGTTTTGGGGGAAAAGACAGAAATTCCACTTATTTAGAGGCAAAAAAGCAGAATTTTCCCTTATTTTGGAGCAAAATTGCAGAAATTTTTCTTTTTTATGTAAAAAAGGTATGCATTCTTCTTATTTTCGGGCAAAAAGGCAGAAATTCCCCGTATTTTGGACCAAAATTGCAAAATTTCCCCTAATTGTGGGGCAAAAAGGCAGAAATTTCCTATATGTTGGGGCAAAAAGACAGAAATTCTCCTTATTGTGGGTCAAAACTCAGAAATTCCACTTAATTTGGGGCAAAATTCAAGAAATTTCACTTATTTTGGGGCAAAATTGTAGAAATTTTACTTATTTTGGGGCAAAATTTCAGAAATTTCACTTATTTCAGGGAAAAAAAGCAGAAATTTTCTTATTTTGTGGAAAAAAGGCAGAAATTATCCATATTATGCGGCAAAAATGCAAAAATTCCCCTTATTTTGAGGTAAAAAGGCTGAAATTTCCCTTATTTGGGGGCAAAAAGGCAGAAATTTCCCTTATTTTGGAGCAAAATTGCAGAAATTTCACTTATTTCAGTGTAATAAGTCAGAAATTTTCCTTATTTTGGAGCAAAAAAGACAGAAATTCCCTTTTTTGGGGGGAGAAAAGACATAAATTTCACTTATTTAGAGGCAAAAATGCAGAAATTCCTCTTGTTTTGGAGCAAAAATGAAGAAATTTCCCTTTTTTATGGAAAAAGGGTATGCATTATTCTTATTTTCGGACAAAAAGGCAGAAATTCCCCGTATTTTGGAGCAAAATTGCAGAAATTCCCCTAAATGAGGGGTAAAAAGGCAGAAATTCCCTATATGTTGGGGCAAAAAGACAGAAATTCTTCTTATTTAGGGGCAAAACTCAGAAATTTCACTTATTTTGGGGAAAATTGCAGAAATTTCACTTATTTCAGAAAAAAAGCAAAAATTTTTTATTTTGGGGCAAAAGTCTGATTTTTCTTATATTTTGGTACAAAATTGCTGAAATTTTTCTTATTTTGGGGCAAAATTGCAGAAATTTCCCATATTTTGGGGCAAAAATGGAGAACTTTCATTTATTTCAGGGAAAAATGCAGAAATTTTCTTTATTTTGGGGCAAAAAGGCAGAAATTCCTAATATTTTGTGGCAAAAATGCAGAAATTCCCCTTATTTTCAGGTAAAAAGGCTGAAATTCCCCTTATTTGGGGACAAAAAGACAGAAATTTCCCTTATTTTGGGTCAAAATTGCAGAAATTTCACTTATTTCAGGGTAATAAGTCAGAATTTTTTTTATTTTGGGGCAAAAAAGACAGAAATTCCCTTTGTATTGGGGAAAAAAGACAGAAATTCAACTTATTTAGAGGCAAAAAAGCAGAAATTCCCCTTATTTTGGAGCAAAAATGAAGAAATTTACCTTTTTTATGGCAAAAAGGTATGCATTCTTCTTATTTTCGGGCAAAAAGGCAGAAATTTCCTGTATTTTGGAGCAAAATTGCAGAAATTCCCCTAATTGTGGGGCAAAAAGGCAGAAATTCTCTATATGTTGGGGCAAAAAGACAGAAATTTTTCTTATTGTGGGTCAAAACTCAGAAATTCCACTTAATTTGGGGCAAAATTCCAGAAATTTCACTTATTTTGGGGCAAAATTGTAGAAATTTTACTTATTTTGAGGCAAAATTTCAGAAATTTCACTTATTTCAGGGAAAAAAAGCAGAAATTTTCTTATTTTGTGGCAAAAAAGCAGAAATTTTTTTTATTTTGGTAAAAAATTGCAGAATTTTTTTTTATTTTGGGCAAAAAGGCAGAAATTTTCCATATTTTGCGGCAAAAATGCAGAAATTCCCCTTATTTTGAGGTAAAAAGGCTGAAATTCCCCTTATTTGGGGGCAAAAAGGCAGAAATTTCCCTTATTTTGGGGCAAAATTGCAGAAATTTCACTTATTTCAGTGTAATAAGTTAGAAATTTTTTTTATTTTTGGGCAAAAAAGACAGAAATTCTCTTTTTTGGGGGGAAAAAGACAGAAATTTCAATTATTTAGAGGCAAAAATGCAGTAATTCCCCTTATTTTGGAGCAAATTGAAGAAATTTCTTTTTTTTATGGAAAAAAGATATGCATTCTTCTTATTTTTGGACAAAAAAGCAGAAATTCCCCGTATTTTGGAGCAAAATTTCAAAAATTCCCCTAAATTAGGGGCAAAAAGGCAGAAATTCCCTATATGTTGGGGCAAAAAGACAGAAATTCTTTTTATTTAGGGGAAAAACTCAGAAATTTCACTTATTTTGGGGCAAAATTGCAGAAATTTCACTTATTTCAGAAAAAAAGCAGAAATTTTCTTATTTTGGTGGAAAAAGGCTGATTTTTCTTATATTTTGGTACAAAATTGCTGAAATTTTTCTTATTTTGTGGCAAAAAGTCAGAAATTTCCCATATTTTGGGGCAAAAATGCATAAATTTCATTTATTTCAGGGAAAAATGCAGAAATTTTCCTTATTTTGGGGCAAAAAGGCAGAAATTCCAAATATTTTGTGGAAAAATGCAGAAATTCCCATTATTTTGAGGTAAAAAGGCTGAAATTCCCCTTATTTGGGGGCAAAAAGGCAGAAATTTCCCTTATTTTGGGTCAAAATTGCAGAAATTTCACTTATTTCAGGGTAATAAGTCAGAAATTTTTTTTATTTTGGGGCAAAAAAGACAGAAATTCCCTTTGTTTGGGGGAAAAAAGACAGAAATTCAACTTATTTAGAGGCAAAAAAGCAGAAATTCCTCTTATTTTGGAGCAAAAATGAAGAAATTTCCCTTTTTTATGGCAAAAAGGTATGCATTCTTCTTATTTTTGTGCAAAAAGGCAGAAATTCCCCGTATTTTAGAGCAAAATTGCAGAAATTCCTCTAATTGTGGGGCAAAAATGCAGAAATTCCCTATATGTTGGGGCAAAAAGACAGAAATTCTTCTTATTGTGGGTCAAAACTCAGAAATTCCACTTAATTTGGGGCAAAATTCCAGAAATTTCACTTATTTTGGGGCAAAATTGCAGAAATTCCCCTAATTGTGGGGCAAAAAGGCAGAAATTCTCTATATGTTGGGGCAAAAAGACAGAAATTTTTCTTATTGTGGGTCAAAACTCAGAATTTCCACTTATTTTGGGGCAAAATTCCAGAAATTTCCCTTATTTTGGGGCAAAATTGCAAAATTTCACTTATTTTGGGGCAAAATTGCAGAAATTTCACTTATATCAGGGAAAAAAAGCAAAAATTTTCTTATTTTGTTGAAAAAAGGCAGAAATTTTTTTTATTTTGGTACAAAATTGCAGAAATTTTTCTTATTTTGGGCAAAAAGGCAGAAATTTTCCATATTTTGGGGCAAAAATGCGAAAATTCCCCTTATTTTGAGGTAAAAAGGCTGAAATTACCCTGATTTGGGGCAAATAGGCAGAAATGTCTCTTCTGTTGGGGCAAAATTGCAGAAATTTCACTTATTTCAGGGTAATAAGTCAGAAATTTTCTTTATTTAGGGGCAAAAAGACAGAAATTCCCTTTGTTTTGGGGGAAAAGACAGAAATTCCACTTATTTAGAGGCAAAAAAGCAGAATTTTCCCTTATTTTGGAGCAAAATTGCAGAAATTTTTCTTTTTTATGTAAAAAAGGTATGCATTCTTCTTATTTTCGGGCAAAAAGGCAGAAATTCCCCGTATTTTGGACCAAAATTGCAAAATTTCCCCTAATTGTGGGGCAAAAAGGCAGAAATTTCCTATATGTTGGGGCAAAAAGACAGAAATTCTCCTTATTGTGGGTCAAAACTCAGAAATTCCACTTAATTTGGGGCAAAATTCAAGAAATTTCACTTATTTTGGGGCAAAATTGTAGAAATTTTACTTATTTTGGGGCAAAATTTCAGAAATTTCACTTATTTCAGGGAAAAAAAGCAGAAATTTTCTTATTTTGTGGAAAAAAGGCAGAAATTATCCATATTATGCGGCAAAAATGCAAAAATTCCCCTTATTTTGAGGTAAAAAGGCTGAAATTTCCCTTATTTGGGGGAAAAAAGGCAGAAATTTCCCTTATTTTGGAGCAAAATTGCAGAAATTTCACTTATTTCAGTGTAATAAGTCAGAAATTTTCCTTATTTTGGAGCAAAAAAGACAGAAATTCCCTTTTTTGGGGGGAAAAAAGACATAAATTTCACTTATTTAGAGGCAAAAATGCAGAAATTCCTCTTGTTTTGGAGCAAAAATGAAGAAATTTCCCTTTTTTATGGAAAAAGGGTATGCATTATTCTTATTTTCGGACAAAAAGGCAGAAATTCCCCGTATTTTGGAGCAAAATTGCAGAAATTCCCCTAAATGAGGGGTAAAAAGGCAGAAATTCCCTATATGTTGGGGCAAAAAGACAGAAATTCTTCTTATTTAGGGGCAAAACTCAGAAATTTCACTTATTTTGGGGAAAATTGCAGAAATTTCACTTATTTCAGAAAAAAAGCAAAAATTTTTTATTTTGGGGCAAAAGTCTGATTTTTCTTATATTTTGGTACAAAATTGCTGAAATTTTTCTTATTTTGGGGCAAAATTGCAGAAATTTCCCATATTTTGGGGCAAAAATGGAGAACTTTCATTTATTTCAGGGAAAAATGCAGAAATTTTCTTTATTTTGGGGCAAAAAGGCAGAAATTCCTAATATTTTGTGGCAAAAATGCAGAAATTCCCCTTATTTTCAGGTAAAAAGGCTGAAATTCCCCTTATTTGGGGACAAAAAGACAGAAATTTCCCTTATTTTGGGTCAAAATTGCAGAAATTTCACTTATTTCAGGGTAATAAGTCAGAATTTTTTTTATTTTGGGGCAAAAAAGACAGAAATTCCCTTTGTATTGGGGAAAAAAGACAGAAATTCAACTTATTTAGAGGCAAAAAAGCAGAAATTCCCCTTATTTTGGAGCAAAAATTAAGAAATTTACCTTTTTTATGGCAAAAAGGTATGCATTCTTCTTATTTTCGGGCAAAAAGGCAGAAATTTCCTGTATTTTGGAGCAAAATTGCAGAAATTCCCCTAATTGTGGGGCAAAAAGGCAGAAATTCTCTATATGTTGGGGCAAAAAGACAGAAATTTTTCTTATTGTGGGTCAAAACTCAGAAATTCCACTTAATTTGGGGCAAAATTCCAGAAATTTCACTTATTTTGGGGCAAAATTGTAGAAATTTCACTTATTTTGTGGAAAATTTCAGAAATTTCACTTATTTCAGAAAAAAAAGCAGAAATTTTCTTATTTGGAAGCAAAAAGAGGGAAATATCTTTTATTTTGGTACAAAATTGCAGAAATTTCTTTTATTTGGGGCAAAATTGCAGAAATTTTAGTTATTTTGGGGCAAAATTGCAAAAGTTTAATTTATATCAGGGAAAAAGGCAGAAATTTTCTTTATTATGGGGCAAAAAGGCAGAAATTCCTAATATTTTGTGGCAAAAAAGCAGAAATTCCCCTTATTTTGAGGTAAAAAGGCTGAAATTCCCCCTATTTGGGGGCAAAAAGGCAGAAATTTCACTTACTTCAGGGTAATAATTCAGAAATTTTCCTTATTTTGAAACAAAAAAGACAGAAATTCCCTTTGTTTTGGGGGAAAAAGACAGAAATTCCACTTATTTAGAGTCAAAAATGCAGAAATTCCCCTTATTTTGGAGCAAAAATGAAGAAATTTCCCTTTTTTATGGAAAAAACGTATGCATTCTTATTATTTTCGGGCAAAAAGGCAGAAATTCCCCGTATTTTGGAGCAAAATTGCAGAAATTCCCCTAATTGTGGGGCAAAAAGGCAGAAATTCCCTATATGTTGAGGCAAAAAGACAGAAATTCTCCTTATTTTGGGTCAAAACTCAGAAATTCCACTTATTTTGGGGCTAAATTCAAGAAATTTAACTTATTTTAAGTCAAAAAAGTAGAAATTTCAATTATTTTGAGGCAAAATTTCAGAAATTTCACTTATTTCAGAAAAAAAAGCAGAAATTTTCTTATTTGGAAGCAAAAAGGCAGAAATTTCTTTTATTTTGGTACAAAATTGCAGAAATTTTCCTTATTTTGGGGCAAAATTGCAGAAATTTCACTTATTTTGGGGCAAAATTGCAGAAATTTCACTTATTTAAGGGAAAAAAAGCAGAAATTTTCCTTATTTTGGGGCAAAAAGGCAGAAATTCCTAATATTTTGTGGCAAAAATGCAGAATTTCCCCTTATTTTGAGGTAAAAAGGCTGAAATTCCCTTTATTTGGGGGCAAAAACGAAGAAATTTCCCTTATTTTGGGTCAAAATTGCAGAAATTTCACTTATTTCAGGGTAATAACTCACAAATTTCCCTTATTTTGGGGCAAAAAGGACAGAAATTCCCTTTGTTTTGGGGGACAAAGACAGAAATTCCACATATTTAGAGGCATAAAAGCAGAAATTCCCCTTATTTTGGAGCAAAAATGAAGAAATTTTCCTTTTTTATGTCAAAAAGGTATGCATTCTTCTTATTTTTGAGCAAAAGGAAGAAATTCCCCGTATTTTGGAGCAAAATTGAAGAAATTCCCCTAATTGTGGGGCAAAAAGGCAGAAATTTCCTATATGTTGGGGCAAAAAGACAGAAATCCTCCTTATTTTGTGGCAAAACTCAGAATTTCCACTTATTTTGGGGCAAAATTCCAGAAATTTCCCTTATTTTGGGGCAAAATTGCAGAAATTTCACTTATTTTGTGGCAAAATTGCAGAAATTTCACTTATTTCAGGGAAAAAAAGCAGAAATTTTCTTATTTTGTAGCAAAAAGGCAGAAATTTTTTTTTTATTTTGGTACAAAATTGCAGAAATTTTTCTTATTTTGGGCAAAAAGGCAGAAATTTCCCATATTTTGGGGCAAAAATGCAGAACTTTCATTTATTTCAGGGAAAAATGCAGAAATTTTCTTTATTTTGGGGCAAAAAGGCAGAAATTCCTAACATTTTGTGGCAAAAATGCAGAAATTTCCCTTATTTTGAGGTAAAAAGGCTGAAATTCCCCTTATTTGGGGACAAAAAGACAGAAATTTCCCTTATTTTGGGTCAAATTGCAGAAATTTCACTTATTTCAGGGTAATAAGTCAGAATTTTTTTTATTTTGGGGCAAAAAAGACAGAAATTCCCTTTGTTTTGGGGAAAAAAGACAGAAATTCAAATTATTTAGAGGCAAAAAAGCAGAAATTCCCCTTATTTTGGAGCAAAAATGAAGAAATTTACCTTTTTTATGGCAAAAAGGTATGCATTCTTTTTATTTTCGGGCAAAAAGGCAGAAATTCCCTGTATTTTGGAGCAAAGTTGCAGAAATTCCCCTAATTGTGGGGCAAAAAGGTAGAAATTCTCTATATGTTGGGGCAAAAAGACAGAAATTTTTCTTATTGTGGGTCAAAACTCAGAAATTCCACTTAATTTGGGGCAAAATTCCAGAAATTTCACTTATTTTGGGGCAAAATTGTAGAAATTTCACTTATTTTGTGGCAAAATTTCAGAAATTTCACTTATTTCAGAAAAAAAAGCAGAAATTTTTTTTATTTGGAAGCAAAAAGGCGGAAATATCTTTTATTTTGGTACAAAATTGCAGAAATTTCTTTTATTTTGGGGCAAAATTGCAGAAATTTCAGTTATTTTGGGGCAAAATTGCAAAAATTTCATTTATATCAGAGAAAAAGGCAGAAATTTTCTTTATTATGGGGCAAAAAGCCAGAAATTCCTAATATTTTGTGGCAAAAATGCAGAAATTCCTCTTATTTTGAGGTAAAAAGGTTGAAATTCCCCTTATTTGGGGGCAAAAAGGCAGAAATTTCACTTACTTCAGGGTAATAATTCAGAAATTTTCCTTATTTTGAAACAAAAAAGACAGAAATTCCCTTTGTTTTGGGGGAAAAAGACAGAAATTCCACTTATTTAGAGTCAAAAAGGCAGAAATTCCCCTTATTTTGGAGCAAAAACGAAGAAATTTCCCTTTTTTATGGCAAAAAGGTATGCATTCTTATTATTTTCGGGCAAAAAGGCAGAAATTCCCCGTATTTTGGAGCAAAATTGCAGAAATTCCCCTAATTGTGGGGCAAAAAGGCAGAAATTCCCTATATGTTGAGGCAAAAAGACAGAAATTCTCCTTATTTTGGGTCAAAACTCAGAAATTCCACTTATTTTGGGGCTAAATTCAAGAAATTTCACATATTTTAAGTCAAAATTGTAGAAATTTCACTTATTTTGAGGCAAAATTTCAGAAATTTCACTTATTTCAGAAAAAAAAGCAGAAATTTTCTTATTTGGAAGCAAAAAGGCAGAAATTTCTTTTATTTTGGTACAAAATTGCAGAAATTTTCCTTATTTTGGGGCAAAATTGCAGAAATTTCACTTATTTTGGGGCAAAATTGCAGAAATTTCACTTATTTCAGGGAAAAAAGGCAGAAATTTTCCTTATTTGGGGGCAAAAAGGCAGAAATTCCTAATATTTTGTGGCAAAATGCAGAAATTCCCCTTATTTTGAGGTAAAAAGGCTGAAATTCCCTTTATTTGGGGGCAAAAAGGCAGAAATTTCCCTTATTTTGGGTCAAAATTGCAGAAATTTCACTTATTTCAGGGTAATAAGTCACAAATTTCCCTTATTTTGGGGCAAAAAGGACAGAAATTCCCATTGTTTTGGGGGCAAAGACAGAAATTCAACATATTTAGAGGCATAAAAGCAGAAATTCCCCTTATTTTGGAGCAAAAATGAAGAAATTTTCCATTTTTATGGCAAAAAGGTATGCATTCTTCTTATTTTTGAGCAAAAAGGCAGAAATTCCCCGTATTTTGGAGCAAAATTGCAGAAATTCCCCTAATTGTGGGGCAAAAAGGCAGAAATTTCCTATATGTTGGGGCAAAAAGACAGAAATCCTCCTTATTTTGTGGCAAAATTCAGATTTTCCACTTATTTTTGGGCAAAGTTCCAGAAATTTCCCTTATTTTGGGGCAAAATTGCAGAAATTTCACTTATTTTGTGGCAAAATTGCAGAAATTTCACTTATTTCATGGAAAAAAAGCAGAAATTTTCTTATTTTGTGGAAAAAGGCAGAAATTTTGTTTATTTTGGTACAAAATTGCAGAAATTTTTCTTATTTTGGGCAAAACGGCAGAAATTTTCCATATTTTGGGGCCAAAATGCAAAAATTCGCCTTATTTAAAGGTAAAAAGGCTGAAATTACCCTTATTTGGGGGCGAATAGGCAGAAATTTCTCTTATGTTGGGGTAAAATTGCAGAAATTTCACTTATTTCAGGGTAATAAGTCAGAAATTTTTTTTATTTAGGGGCAAAAAGACAGAAATTCCCTTTGTTTTGGGGGAAAAGACAGAAATTCCACTTATTTAGAGGCAAAAAAGCAGAAATTTCTCTTAATTTGGAGCAAAATTGCAGAAATTTTTCTTTTTATGTAAAAAAGGTATGCATTCTTCTTATTTTCGGGCAAAAATGCAGAAATTCCCCGTATTTTGGACCAAAATTGCAGAAATTGCCCTAATTGTGGGGCAAAAAGGCAGAAATTTCGTATATGTTGGGGCAAAAAGACAGAAATTCTCCTTATTGTGGGTCAAAACTCAGAAATTCCACTTAATTTGGGGCAAAATTCAAGAAATTTCACTTATTTTGGGGCAAAATTGTAGAAATTTTACTTATTTTGGGGCAAAATTTCAGAAATTTCACTTATTTCAGGGAAAAAAAGCAGAAATTTTCTTATTTTGTGGCAAAAAGGCAGAAATTTTCCATATTATGCGGCAAAAATGCAAAAATTCCCCATATTTTGAGGTAAAAAGGCTGAAATTTCCCTTATTTGGGGGCAAAAAGGCAGAAATTCCAAGTATTTTGGAGCAAAATTGCAGAAATTCCCAAAAATGAGGGGCAAAAAGGCAGAAATTCCCTATATGTTGGGGCAAAAAGACAGAAATTCTTCTTATTTAGGGGCAAAACTCAGAAATTTCACTTATTTTGGGGCAAAATTGCAGAAACTTCACTTATTTCAGAAAAAAAGCAGAAATTTTTTATTTTGGGGCAAAAAGTTTGATTTTTCTTATATTTTGGTACAAAATTGCTGAAATTTTTCTTATTTTGGGGCAAAATTGCAGAAATTTCCCATATTTTGGGGCAAAAATGCAGAACTTTCATTTATTTCAGGGAAAAATGCAGAAATTTTCCTTATTTTGGGGCAAAAAGGCAGAAATTCCTAATATTTTGTGGCAAAAATGCAGAAATTCCCCATATTTTGAGGTAAAAAGGCTGAAATTCCCCTTATTTGGGGACAAAAAGGCAGAAATTTCCCTTATTTTGGGTCAAAATTGCAGAAATTTCACTTATTTCAGGTTAATAAGTCAGAAATTTCCCTTATTTTGGTGCAAAAAGGACACAAATTCCCTTTGTTTTGGGGGACAAAGACAGAAATTCCACATATTTAGAGGCATAAAAGCAGAAATTCCCCTTATTTTGGAGCAAAAATGAAGAAATTTTCTTTTTTTATGGCTAAAAGGTATGCATTCTTCTTATTTTTGAGCAAAAAGGCAGAAATTTCCCGTATTTTGGAGCAAAATTGCAGAAATTCCCCTAATTGTGGGGCAAAAAGGCAGATATTCCCTATATGTTGGGGCAAAAAGACAGAAATTCTCCTTATTTTGTGTCAAAACTCAGAAATTCCACTAATTTTGGGGCAAAATTCCAGAAATTTCACTTATTTTGGGGCAAAATAGTAGAAATTTCCCTTAATTTGGGGCAAAATTGCAGAAATTTCACTTATTTTGTTTCAAAATTGCAGAAATTTCACTTACTTCAGGGTAATAAGTAAGAAATTTTTCTTATTTTGCAACAAAAAAGACAGAAATTCCCTATGTTTTGGGGAAGAAAGACAGAAATTCCACTTATTTAGAGTCAAAAAGGCAGAAATTCCCATTATTTTGGAGCAAAAATGAAGAAATTTCCCTTTTTTATGGCAAAAAGTTATGCATTCTTCTTATTTTCGGGCAAAAAGGCAGAAATTCCCCGTATTTTGGAGCAAAATTGCAGACATTCCCCTAATTGTGGGGCAAAAAAGCAGAAATTGCCTATATGTTGGGGCAAAAAGACAGAAATTCTCCTTATTTTAGGGCAAAATTCAGAAATTTAACTTATTTTGAGGCAAAATTGCAGAAATTTCATTTATTTCAGAAAAAAAGCAAAATTTTCTTATTTTGGGGCAAAAAGGCAGAAATTTCTTTTATTTTCGTACAAAATTTCAGAAATTTTTCTTAATTTGGGGCAAAGAGGCAGAAATTTCCCATATTTTGGGGCAAAAATGCAGAAATTCCTCTTATTTTGAGGTAAAAATGCTGAAATTCCCCTTATTTGGGGTCAAAAAGCAGAAATTTCTCTTATTTGGTGCAAAATTCCAGAAATTTCCCTTATTTTGGGGCAAAATTGCAGTAATTTCACTTATTTTGGCACAAAATTGCAGAAAATTCACTTATTTCAGGGAAAAAAGGCAGAAATTTTCCTTATTTTTGGGCAAAAAAACAGAAATTTTCCTTATTTTGGGGCAAAAAAGACAGAAATTCCCTTTGTTTTCAGGGAAAAAGACAGAAATTCCACATATTTAGAGGCAAAAAAGCAGAAATTTCCTTTACTTTGGAGCAAAATTGCAAAAATTTACCTTTTTTATGGCAAAAAGGTATGCATTCTTCTTATTATCGGGCAAAAAGGCAGAAATTCCCCGTATTTTGGAGCAAAATTGCAGAAATTCCCCTAATTGTGGGGCAAAAAGACAGAAATTCCCTATATGTTAGGGCAAAAAGACAGAAATTCTCCTTATTGTGGGTCAAAACTCAGAAATTCCACTTAATTTGGGGCTTAATTCCAGAAATTTCACTTATTTTGGGGCAAAATTTCAGAAATTTCACTTATTTCAGAAAAAAAAGCAGAAATTTTCTTATTTGGAATAAAAAAGGCAGAAATATCTTTTATTATGGTACAAAATTGCAGAAATTTCCCTTATTTTGGGGCAAAATTGCAGAAATTTCACTTATTTTGGGGCAAAATTGCAGAAATTTCATTTATTTCAGGGAAAAAAGGCAGAAATTTTCCTTATTTTGGGGCAGAAAGGCAGAAATTCCTAATATTTTGTGGCAAAAATGCAGAAATTCCTCTTATTTTGAGGTAAAAAGGCTGAAATTCCCCTTATTTGGGGGCAAAAAGGCATAAATTTCACTTACTTCAGGGTAATAATTCAGAAATTTTCCTTATTTTGAAACAAAAAAGACAGAAATTCCCTTTGTATTGGGGGAAAAAGACAGAAATTCCACTTTTTTAGAGTCAAAAAGGCAGAAATTCCCCTTATTTTGGAGCAAAAATGAAGAAATTTCCCTTTTTAATGGCAAAAAGGTATGCATTCTTATTATTTTCGGGCAAAAAGGCAGAAATTCCCCGTATTTTGGAGCAAAATTGCAGAAATTCCCCTAATTGTGGGGCAAAAAGGCAGAAATTCCCTATATGTTGGGTCAAAAAGACAGAAATTCTCCTTATTTTAGGGCAAAATTCAGAAATTTAACTTATTTTGAAGCAAAATTGCAGAAATTTCATTTATTTCAGAAAAAAAGCAAAATTTTCTTATTTTGGGGCAAAAAGGCAGAAATTTCTTTTATTTTCGTACAAAATTGCAGAAATTTTTCTTAATTTGGGGCAAAAAGGCAGAAATTTCCCATATTTGGGGGCAAAAATGCAGAAATTCCCCTTATTTTGAGGTAAAAAGGCTGAAATTCCCCTTATTTGGGGTCAAAAAGCAGAAATTTCTCTTATTTTGGGGCAAAATTCCAGAAATTTCCCTTATTTTGGGGCAAAATTGCAGAAATTTCACTTATTTTGGGGCAAAATTGCAGAAATTTCATTTATTTCAGGGAAAAAAGGCAGAAATTTTCCTTATTTTGGGGCAAAAAGGCAGAAATTCCTAATATTTTGTGGCAAAAATGCAGAAATTCCTCTTATTTTGAGGTAAAAAGGCTGAAATTCCCCTTATTTGGGGGCAAAAAGGCATAAATTTCACTTACTTCAGGGTAATAATTCAGAAATTTTCCTTATTTTGAAACAAAAAAGACAGAAATTCCCTTTGTATTGGGGGAAAAAGACAGAAATTCCACTTTTTTAGAGTCAAAAAGGCAGAAATTCCCCTTATTTTGGAGCAAAAATGAAGAAATTTCCCTTTTTAATGGCAAAAAGGTATGCATTCTTATTATTTTCGGGCAAAAAGGCAGAAATTCCCCGTATTTTGGAGCAAAATTGCAGAAATTCCCCTAATTGTGGGGCAAAAAGGCAGAAATTCCCTTTATGTTGGGTCAAAAAGACAGAAATTCTCCTTATTTTAGGGCAAAATTCAGAAATTTAACTTATTTTGAAGCAAAATTGCAGAAATTTCATTTATTTCAGAAAAAAAGCAAAATTTTCTTATTTTGGGGCAAAAAGGCAGAAATTTCTTTTATTTTCGTACAAAATTGCAGAAATTTTTCTTAATTTGGGGCAAAAAGGCAGAAATTTCCCATATTTTGTGGCAAAAATGCAGAAATTCCCCTTATTTTGAGGTAAAAAGGCTGAAATTCCCCTTATTTGGGGTCAAAAAGCAGAAATTTCTCTTATTTTGGGGCAAAATTCCAGAAATTTCCCTTATTTTGGGGCAAAATTGCAGAAATTTCACTTATTTTGGGGCAAAATTGCAGAAATTTCATTTATTTCAGGGAAAAAAGGCAGAAATTTTCCTTATTTTGGGGCAAAAAGGCAGAAATTCCTAATATTTTGTGGCAAAAATGCAGAAATTCCTCTTATTTTGAGGTAAAAAGGCTGAAATTCCCCTTATTTGGGGGCAAAAAGGCATAAATTTCACTTACTTCAGGGTAATAATTCAGAAATTTTCCTTATTTTGAAACAAAAAAGACAGAAATTCCCTTTGTATTGGGGGAAAAAGACAGAAATTCCACTTTTTTAGAGTCAAAAAGGCAGAAATTCCCCTTATTTTGGAGCAAAAATGAAGAAATTTCCCTTTTTAATGGCAAAAAGGTATGCATTCTTATTATTTTCGGGCAAAAAGGCAGAAATTCCCCGTATTTTGGAGCAAAATTGCAGAAATTCCCCTAATTGTGGGGCAAAAAGGCAGAAATTCCCTTTATGTTGGGTCAAAAAGACAGAAATTCTCCTTATTTTAGGGCAAAATTCAGAAATTTAACTTATTTTGAAGCAAAATTGCAGAAATTTCATTTATTTCAGAAAAAAAGCAAAATTTTCTTATTTTGGGGCAAAAAGGCAGAAATTTCTTTTATTTTGGTACAAAATTGCAGAAATTTTTCTTAATTTGGGGCAAAAAGGCAGAAATTTCCCATATTTTGGGGCAAAAATGCAGAAATTCCCCTTATTTTGAGGTAAAAAGGCTGAAATTCCCCTTATTTGGGGTCAAAAAGCAGAAATTTCTCTTATTTTGGGGCAAAATTCCAGAAATTTCCCTTATTTTGGGGCAAAATTGCAGAAATTTCACTTATTTTGGGGCAAAATTTCAGAAAATTCACAAATTTCAGGGAAAAAAGCAGAAATTTTCTTTATTTTTGGGCAAAAAAACAGAAATTCCTAATATTTTGTGGCAAAAATGCAGAAATTCCCCTTATTTTGAGGTAAAAAGTCTGATATTCCCCTTATTTGGGGGCAAAAAGGAAGAAATTTTCTTTATTTTGGGGCAAAAAAGACAGAAATTCGCTTTGGTTTCGGGAAAAAAGACAGAAATTCCACATATTTAGAGGCAAAAAAGCAGAAATTTCCCTTATTTTGGAGCAAAATTGCAAAAATTTCCCTTTTTATGGCAAAAAGTTATGCATTCTTCTTATTATCGGGCAAAAAGGCAGAAATTCCCCGTATTTTGGAGCAAAATTGCAGACATTCCAGTAATTGTGGTGCAAAAAGGCAGAAATTCCCTATATGTTAGGTCAAAAAGACAGAAATTCTCCTTATTTTAGGGCAAAATTCAGAAATTTAACTTATTTTGAGGCAAAATTGCAGAAATTTCATTTATTTCAGAAAAAAAAGCAAAAATTTTTTTTATTTGGAAGCAAAAAGGCGGAAATATCTTTTATTTTGGTACAAAATTGCAGAAATTTCTTTTATTTTGGGGCAAAATTGCAGAAATTTCAGTTATTTTGGGGCAAAATTGCAAAAATTTCATTTATATCAGGGAAAAAAGCAGAAATTTTCTTTATTATGGGGAAAAAGGCAGAAATTCCTAATATTTTGTGGCAAAAATGCAGAAATTCCCCTTATTTTGAGGTAAAAAGGTTGAAATTCCCCTTATTTGGGGGCAAAAAGGAAGAAATTTCACTTACTTCAGGGTAATAATTCAGAAATTTTCCTTATTTTAAAACAAAAAAGACAGAAATTCCCTTTATTTTGGGGGAAAAAAAAAGAAATTTCACTTATTTAGAGTCAAAAAGGCAGAAATTCCCCTTATTTTGGAGCAAAAATGAAGAAATTTCCCTTTTTTATGGCAAAAAGGTATGCATTCTTATTATTTTCGGGCAAAAAGGCAGAAATTCCCCGTATTTTGGAGCAAAATTGCAGAAATTCCCCTAATTGTGGGGCAAAAAGGCAGAAATTCCCTATATGTTGAGGCAAAAAGACAGAAATTCTCCTTATTTTGGGTCAAAAACTCAAAAATTCCACTTATTTTGGGGCTAAATTCAAGAAATTTCACTCTTTTTAAGTCAAAATTGTAGAAATTTCACTTATTTTGAGGCAAAATTTCAGAAATTTCACTTATTTCAGAAAAAAAAGCAGAAATTTTCTTATTTGGAAGCAAAAAGGCAGAAATTGCTTTTATTTTGGTACAAAATTGCAGAAATTTTCCTTATTTTGGGGCAAAATTGCAGAAATTTCACTTATTTTGGGGCAAAATTGCAGAAATTTCACTTATTTCGGGGAAAAAAGCAGAAATTTTCCTTATTTTGGGCAAAAAGGCAGAAATTCCTAATATTTTGTGGCAAAAATGCAGAAATTCCCCTTATTTTGAGGTAAAAAGGCTGAAATTCCCTTTATTTGGGGGCAAAAAGGCAGAAATTTCCCTTATTTTGGGTCAAAATTGCAGAAATTTCACTTATTTCAGGGTAATAAGTCACATATTTCCCTTATTTTGGGGCAAAAAGGATTGAAACTCCCTTTGTTTTGGGGGACAAAGACAGAAATTGCACATATTTAGAGGCATAAAAGCAGAAATTCCCCTTATTTTGGAGAAAAAATGAAGAAATTTTCCATTTTTATGGCAAAAAGGTATGCAGTCTACTTATTTTTGAGCAAAAAGTCAGAAATTCCCCGTATTTTGGAGCAAAATTGCAGAAATTCCCCTAATTGTGGGGCAAAAAGGCAGAAATTTCCTATATGTTGGGGCAAAAAGACAGAAATCCTCCTTATTTAGTGGCAAAACTCAGAATTTCCACTTATTTTTGGGCAAAATTGCAGAAATTTCCGTTATTATGGGGCAAAATTGCAGAAATTTCACTTATTTTGGGGCAAAATTGCAGAAATTTCACTTATTTCATGGAAAAAAAGCAGAAATTTTCTTATTTTGTGGCAAAAAGGCAGAAATTTTGTTTATTTTGGTACAAAATTGCCGAAATTTTTCTTATTTTGGGCAAAAAGTAAGAAATTTTCCATATTTTGGGGCAAAAATGCAAAAATTCCCCTTATTTTTAGGTAAAAAGGCTGAAATTACCCTTATTTGGGGGAGAATAGGCAGAAATTTCTCTTATGTTGGGGCAAAATTGCAGAAATTTCACTTATTTCAGGGTAATAAGTCAGAAATTTTTTTTATTTAGGGGCAAAAAGACAGAAATTCCCTTTGTTTTGGGGGAAAAGACAGAAATTCCACTTATTTAGAGGCAAAAAAGCATAAATTTCTTTTAATTTAGAGCAAAATTGCAGAAATTTTTCTTTTTTATGTAAAAAAGGTATGCATTCTTCTTATTTTCGAGCAAAAAGGCAGAAATTCCCCGTATTTTGGACCAAAATTGCAGAAATTCCCCTAATTGTGGGGCAAAAAGGCAGAAATTTCGTATATGTTGGGGCATAAAGACAGAAATTCTCCTTATTGTGGGTCAAAACTCAGAAATTCCATTAATTTGGGGCAAAATTCAAGAAATTTCACTTATTTTGGGGCAAAATTGTAGAAATTTTATTATTTTGGGGCAAAATTTCAAAAATTTCACTTATTTCAAGGAAAAAAAGCAGAAATTTTGTTATTTTGTGGCAAAAAGGCAGAAATTTTCCATATTATGCGGCAAAAATGCAAAAATTCCCCTTATTTTGAGGTAAAAAGGCTGAAATTTTCCTTATTTGGGGGCAAAAAGGCAGAAATTCCTCGTATTTTAGAACAAAATTGCAGAAATTCCCCTAATTGTGGGGCAAAAAGGCAGAAACTCCCTATATGTTGGGGCAAAAAGACAGAAATTCTTCTTATTGTGGGTCAAAACTCAGAAATTCCACTTAATTTGGGGCAAAATTCCAGAAATTTCACTTATTTTGGGGCAAAATTAGAGAAATTTCACTTATTTTGTGGCAAAATTTCAGAAATTTCACTTATTTCAGAAAAAAAAGCAGAAATTTTCTTATTTGGAAGCAAAAAGGTGGAAATATCTTTTATTTTGGTACAAAATTGCAGAAATTTCCCTTATTTTGGGGCAAAATTGGAGAAATTTCACTTATTTTGGTGCAAAATTGCAAAAATTTCATTTATTTCAGGGAAAAAGGCAGAACTTTTCCTTATTTTGGTGCAAAAAGGCAGAAATTCCTAATATTTTGTGGCAAAAATGCAGAAATTCCCCTTATTTTGAGGTAAAAAGGCTGAAATTCCCCTTATTTGGGGGCAAAAAGGCAGAAATTTCACTTACTTCAGGGTAATAATTCAGAAATTTTCCTTATTTTGAAACAAAAAAGACAGAAATTCCCTTTGTTTTGGGGGAAAAAGACAGAAATTCCACTTATTTAGAGTCAAAAAGGCAGAAATTCCCCTTATTTTGGAGCAAAAATGAAGAAATTTCCCTTTTTTATGGCAAAAAGTTATGCATTCTTATTATTTTCGGGCAAAAAGGCAGAAATTCCCCGTATTTTGGAGCAAAATTGCAGAAATTCCCCTAATTGTGGGGCAAAAAGGCAGAAATTCCCTATATGTTGAGGCAAAAAGACAGAAATTCTCCTTATTTTGGGTCAAAACTCAGAAATTCCAATTATTTTGGAGAAAAATTCAAGAAATTTCACTTATTTTAAGTCAAAATTGTAGAAATTTCACTTATTTTGAGGCAAAATTTCAGAAATTTCACTTATTTCAGAAAAAAAGCAGAAATTTTCTTATTTGGAAGCAAAAAGGCAGAAATTTCTATTATTTTGGTACAAAATTGCAGAAATTTTCCTTATTTTGGGGCAAAATTGCAGAAATTTCACTTATTTTGGGGTAAAATTGCAGAAATTTCACTTATTTCAGGGAAAAAAGGCAGAAATTTTCCTTATTTTGGGGCAAAAAGGCAGAAATTCCTAATATTTTGTAGCAAAAATGCAGAAATTCCCCTTATTTTGAGGTAAAAAGGCTGAAATTCCCCTTATTTGGGGGCAAAAAGGAAAAAATTTCCCTTATTTTGGGTCAAAATTGCAGAAATTTCACTTATTTCAGGTTAATAAGTCAGAAATTTCCCTTATTTTGGTGCAAAAAGAACACAAATTCCCTTTGTTTTGGGGGACAAAGACAGAAATTCCACATATTTAGAGGCATAAAAGCAGAAATTCCCCTTATTTTGGAGCAAAAATGAAGAAATTTTCTTTTTTTATGGCAAAAAGGTATGCATTCTTCTTATTTTTGAGCAAAAAGGCAGAAATTCCCCGTATTTTGGAGCAAAATTGCAGAAATTCCCCTAATTGTGGGGCAAAAAGGCAGATATTCCCTATATGTTGGGGCAAAAAGACAGAAATTCTCCTTATTTTGTGTCAAAACTCAGAAATTCCACTAATTTTGGGGCAAAATTCCAGAAATTTCACTTATTTTGGGGCAAAATAGTAGAAATTTCCCTTAATTTGGGGCAAAATTGCAGAAATTTCACTTATTTTGTTGCAAAATTGCAGAAATTTCACTTACTTCAGGGTAATAAGTAAGAAATTTTTCTTATTTTGGAACAAAAAAGACAGAAATTCCCTATGTTTTGGGGAAGAAAGACAGAAATTCCACTTATTTAGATTCAAAAATGCAGAAATTCCCATTATTTTGGAGCAAAAATGAAGAAATTTCCCTTTTTTATGGCAAAAAGTTATGCATTCTTCTTATTTTCGGGCAAAAAGGCAGAAATTCCCCGTATTTTGGAGCAAAATTGAAGACATTCCCCTAATTGTGGGGCAAAAAGGCAGAAATTGCCTATATGTTGGGGCAAAAAGACAGAAATTCTCCTTATTTTAGGGCAAAATTCAGAAATTTAACTTATTTTGAGGCAAAATTGCAGAAATTTCATTTATTTCAGAAAAAAAGCAAAATTTTCTTTTTTTGGGGCAAAAAGGCAGAAATTTCTTTTATTTTCGTACAAAATTGCAGAAATTTCACTTATTTCAGGTTAATAAGTCAGAAATTTCCCTTATTTTGGTGCAAAAAGGACACAAATTCCCTTTGTTTTGGGGGACAAAGACAGAAATTCCACATATTTAGAGGCATAAAAGCAGAAATTCCCCTTATTTTGGAGCAAAAATGAAGAAATTTTCTTTTTTTATGGCTAAAAGGTATGCATTCTTCTTATTTTTGAGCAAAAAGGCAGAAATTCCCCGTATTTTGGAGCAAAATTGCAGAAATTCCCCTAATTGTGGGGCAAAAAGGCAGATATTCCCTATATGTTGGGGCAAAAAGACAGAAATTCTCCTTATTTTGTGTCAAAACTCAGAAATTCCACTAATTTTGGGGCAAAATTCCAGAAATTTCACTTATTTTGGGGCAAAATAGTAGAAATTTCCCTTAATTTGGGGCAAAATTGCAGAAATTTCACTTATTTTGTTGCAAAATTGCAGAAATTTCACTTACTTCAGGGTAATAAGTAAGAAATTTTTCTTATTTTGCAACAAAAAAGACAGAAATTCCCTATGTTTTGGGGAAGAAAGACAGAAATTCCACTTATTTAGAGTCAAAAAGGCAGAAATTCCCATTATTTTGGAGCAAAAATGAAGAAATTTCCCTTTTTTATGGCATAAAGTTATGCATTCTTCTTATTTTCGGGCAAAAAGGCAGAAATTCCCCGTATTTTGGAGCAAAATTGCAGACATTCCCCTAATTGTGGGGCAAAAAAGCAGAAATTGCCTATATGTTGGGGCAAAAAGACAGAAATTCTCCTTATTTTAGGGCAAAATTCAGAAATTTAACTTATTTTGAGGCAAAATTGCAGAAATTTCATTTATTTCAGAAAAAAAGCAAAATTTTCTTATTTTGGGGCAAAAAGGCAGAAATTTCTTTTATTTTCGTACAAAATTTCAGAAATTTTTCTTAATTTGGGGCAAAGAGGCAGAAATTTCCCATATTTTGGGGCAAAAATGCAGAAATTCCTCTTATTTTGAGGTAAAAATGCTGAAATTCCCCTTATTTGGGGTCAAAAAGCAGAAATTTCTCTTATTTGGTGCAAAATTCCAGAAATTTCCCTTATTTTGGGGCAAAATTGCAGTAATTTCACTTATTTTGGCACAAAATTGCAGAAAATTCACTTATTTCAGGGAAAAAAGGCAGAAATTTTCCTTATTTTTGGGCAAAAAAACAGAAATTTTCCTTATTTTGGGGCAAAAAAGACAGAAATTCCCTTTGTTTTCGGGGAAAAAGACAGAAATTCCACATATTTAGAGGCAAAAAAGCAGAAATTTCCTTTACTTTGGAGCAAAATTGCAAAAATTTACCTTTTTTATGGCAAAAAGGTATGCATTCTTCTTATTATCGGGCAAAAAGGCAGAAATTCCCCGTATTTTGGAGCAAAATTGCAGAAATTCCCCTAATTGTGGGGCAAAAAGACAGAAATTCCCTATATGTTAGGGCAAAAAGACAGAAATTCTCCTTATTGTGGGTCAAAACTCAGAAATTCCACTTATTTTGGGGCTTAATTCCAGAAATTTCACTTATTTTGGGGCAAAATTTCAGAAATTTCACTTATTTCAGAAAAAAAAGCAGAAATTTTCTTATTTGGAATAAAAAAGGCAGAAATATCTTTTATTATGGTACAAAATTGCAGAAATTTCCCTTATTTTGGGGCAAAATTGCAGAAATTTCACTTATTTTGGGGCAAAATTGCAGAAATTTCATTTATTTCAGGGAAAAAAGGCAGAAATTTTCCTTATTTTGGGGCAGAAAGGCAGAAATTCCTAATATTTTGTGGCAAAAATGCAGAAATTCCTCTTATTTTGAGGTAAAAAGGCTGAAATTCCCCTTATTTGGGGGCAAAAAGGCATAAATTTCACTTACTTCAGGGTAATAATTCAGAAATTTTCCTTATTTTGAAACAAAAAAGACAGAAATTCCCTTTGTATTGGGGGAAAAAGACAGAAATTCCACTTTTTTAGAGTCAAAAAGGCAGAAATTCCCCTTATTTTGGAGCAAAAATGAAGAAATTTCCCTTTTTAATGGCAAAAAGGTATGCATTCTTATTATTTTCGGGCAAAAAGGCAGAAATTCCCCGTATTTTGGAGCAAAATTGCAGAAATTCCCCTAATTGTGGGGCAAAAAGGCAGAAATTCCCTATATGTTGGGTCAAAAAGACAGAAATTCTCCTTATTTTAGGGCAAAATTCAGAAATTTAACTTATTTTGAAGCAAAATTGCAGAAATTTCATTTATTTCAGAAAAAAAGCAAAATTTTCTTATTTTGGGGCAAAAAGGCAGAAATTTCTTTTATTTTCGTACAAAATTGCAGAAATTTTTCTTAATTTGGGGCAAAAAGGCAGAAATTTCCCATATTTGGGGGCAAAAATGCAGAAATTCCCCTTATTTTGAGGTAAAAAGGCTGAAATTCCCCTTATTTGGGGTCAAAAAGCAGAAATTTCTCTTATTTTGGGGCAAAATTCCAGAAATTTCCCTTATTTTGGGGCAAAATTGCAGAAATTTCACTTATTTTGGGGCAAAATTGCAGAAATTTCATTTATTTCAGGGAAAAAAGGCAGAAATTTTCCTTATTTTGGGGCAAAAAGGCAGAAATTCCTAATATTTTGTGGCAAAAATGCAGAAATTCCTCTTATTTTGAGGTAAAAAGGCTGAAATTCCCCTTATTTGGGGGCAAAAAGGCATAAATTTCACTTACTTCAGGGTAATAATTCAGAAATTTTCCTTATTTTGAAACAAAAAAGACAGAAATTCCCTTTGTATTGGGGGAAAAAGACAGAAATTCCACTTTTTTAGAGTCAAAAAGGCAGAAATTCCCCTTATTTTGGAGCAAAAATGAAGAAATTTCCCTTTTTAATGGCAAAAAGGTATGCATTCTTATTATTTTCGGGCAAAAAGGCAGAAATTCCCCGTATTTTGGAGCAAAATTGCAGAAATTCCCCTAATTGTGGGGCAAAAAGGCAGAAATTCCCTATATGTTGAGGCAAAAAGACAGAAATTCTCCTTATTTTAGGGCAAAATTCAGAAATTTAACTTATTTTGAAGCAAAATTGCAGAAATTTCATTTATTTCAGAAAAAAAGCAAAATTTTCTTATTTTGGGGCAAAAAGGCAGAAATTTCTTTTATTTTGGTACAAAATTGCAGAAATTTTTCTTAATTTGGGGCAAAAAGGCAGAAATTTCCCATATTTTGGGGCAAAAATGCAGAAATTACCCTTATTTTGAGGTAAAAAGGCTGAAATTCCCCTTATTTGGGGTCAAAAAGCAGAAATTTCTCTTATTTTGGGGCAAAATTCCAGAAATTTCCCTTATTTTGGGGCAAAATTGCAGAAATTTCACTTATTTTGGGGCAAAATTTCAGAAAATTCACAAATTTCAGGGAAAAAAGCAGAAATTTTCTTTATTTTTGGGCAAAAAAACAGAAATTCCTAATATTTTGTGGCAAAAATGCAGAAATTCCCCTTATTTTGAGGTAAAAAGTCTGATATTCCCCTTATTTGGGGGCAAAAAGGAAGAAATTTTCTTTATTTTGGGGCAAAAAAGACAGAAATTCGCTTTGGTTTCGGGAAAAAAGACAGAAATTCCACATATTTAGAGGCAAAAAAGCAGAAATTTCCCTTATTTTGGAGCAAAATTGCAAAAATTTCCCTTTTTTATGGCAAAAAGTTATGCATTCTTCTTATTATCGGGCAAAAAGGCAGAAATTCCCCGTATTTTGGAGCAAAATTGCAGAAATTTCCCTAATTGTGGGGCAAAAAGGCAGAAATTCCCTATATGTTAAGGCAAAAAGACAGAAATTCTTCTTATTTTGTGGCAAAACTCAGAAATTCCACTTATTTTGGGGCAAAATTCAAGAAATTTCCATTATTTTGGGGCAAAATTGCAGAACTTTCACTTATTTTGTGGCAAAATTGCAGAAATTTCATTTATTTCAGGGAAAAAAGGCAGAAATTTTCCTTATTTTGGGGCAAAAAGGCAAAAATTCCTAATATTTTGTGGCAAAAATCCAGAAATTCCCCTTATTTTGAGGTAAAAAGGCTGAAATTCCCCTTATTTGGGGGCAAAAACGCAGAAATTTCCCTTATTTTGGGGCAAAATTGCAGAAATTTCACTTATTTCAGGGTAATAAGTCAGAAATTTTCTTTATTTTGGGGCTAAAAGGACAGAAATTTCCTTTGTTTTGGGGGAAAAAGACAGAAATTCTACTTATTTAGAGTCAAAAATGCAGAAATTCCTCTTATTTGGGAAAAAAAGGAAGAAATTTCCCTTTTTTATGGCAAAAAGGTATGCATTCTTCTTATTTTTGGGCAAAAAGGCAGAAATTCCCCGTATTTTGGAGCAAAATTGCAGAAATTCCCCTAATTGTGGGGCAAAAAGGCAGAAATTCCCTATATGTTGGGGCAAAAAGACAGGAATTCTCCTTATTTTGGGTCAAAACTCAGAAATTCCACTTATTTTGGGGCAAAATTCCGGAAATTTCACTTATTTTGGGGCAAAATTGTAGAAATTTCACTTATTTTGGGGCAAAATTTCAGAAATTTCATTTATTTCAGAAAAAAAAATAAGCAGAAATTTTCTTATTTGGAAGCAAAAAGGCACAAATTTCTTTTATTTTGGTACAAAATTGCAGAAATTTTCCTTAATTTGGGGCAAAATTGCAGAAATTTCACTTATTTTGGGGCAAAATTGCAGAAATTTCACTTATTTCAGGGAAAAAAGGCAGAAATTTTCCTTATTTTGGGGCAAAAAGGCAGAAATTTCTTATATTTTGTGGCAAAAATGCAGAAGTTCCCTTTATTTTGAGGTAAAATGGCTGAAATACTCCTTATTTGGGGGCAAAAAGGCAGAAATTTCCCTTATTTTGTTTCAAAATTGCAGAAATTTCACTTACTTCAGGGTAATAAGTAAGAATTTTTTCTTATTTTGGAACAAAAAAGACAGAAATTCCCTTTGTTTTGGGGGAGAAAGACAGAAATTCCACTTATTTAGAGTCAAAAACACAGAAATTCCCCTTATTTTGGAGCAAAAATGAAGAAATTTCCCTTTTTAATGGCAAAAAGTTATGCATTCTTCTTATTTTCGGGCAAAAAGGCAGAAATTCCCCGTATTTTGGAGCAAAATTGCAGACATTCCAGTAATTGTGGTGCAAAAAGGCAGAAATTCCCTATATGTTAGGTCAAAAAGACAGAAATTCTCCTTATTTTAGGGCAAAATTCAGAAATTTAACTTATTTTGAGGCAAAATTGCAGAAATTTCATTTATTTCAGAAAAAAAGCAAAATTTTCTTATTTTGGGGCAAAAAGGCAGAAATTTTTTTTATTTTGGTACAAAATTGCAGAAATTTTTCTTAATTTGGGGCAAAACGGCAGAAATTTCCCATATTTTGGGGCAAAAATGCAGAAATTCCCCTTATTTTGAGGTAAAAAGGCTGAAATTCCCCTTATTTGGGGTCAAATGCAGAAATTTCTATTATTTTGGGGCAAAATTCCAGAAATTTCCCTTATTTTGGGGCAAAATTGCAGAAATTTCACTTATTTTGGGGCAAAATTGCAGAAAATTCACTTATTTCACGGAAAAAAGGCAGAAATTTTCCTTATTTTTGGGCAAAAAAACAGAAATTCCTAATATTTTGTGGCAAAAATGCAGAATTTCCCCTTATTTTGAGGTAAAAAGGCTGATATTCCCCTTATTTGGGGGCAAAAAGGCAGAAATTTTCCTTATTTTGTGGCAAAAACGACAGAAATTCCCTTTGTTTTCGGGGAAAAAGACAGAAATTCCACATATTTAGAGGCAAAAAAGCAGAAATTTCCCTTATTTTGGAGCAAAATTGCAAAAATTTCCCTTTTTTATGGCAAAAAGGTATGCATTCTTCTTATTATCGGGCAAAAAGGCAGAAATTCCCCGTATTTTGGAGCAAAATTGCAGAAATTCCCCTAATTGTGGGGCAAAAAGGCAGAAATTCCCTATATGTTAGGGCAAAAAGACAGACATTCTCCTTATTGTGGGTCAAAACTCAGAAATTCCACTTAATTTTTGGCATAATTCCAGAAATTTCACTTATTTTGGGGCAAAATTTCAGAAATTTCTCTTATTTCAGAAAAAAAAGCAGAAATTTTCTTATTCGGAATAAAAAAGCAGAAATATCTTTTATTATGGTACAAAATTGCAGAAATTTCCCTTATTTTGGGGCAAAATTGCAGAAATTTCACTTATTTTGGGGCAAAATTGCAGAAATTTCATTTATTTCAGGGAAAAAAGGCAGAAATTTTCCTTATTTTGGGGCAAAAAGGCAGAAATTCCTAATATTTTGTGGCAAAAATCCAGAAATTCCCCTTATTTTGAGGTAAAAAGGCTGAAATTCCCCTTATTTGGGGGCAAAAACGCAGAAATTTCCCTTATTTTGGGGCAAAATTGCAGAAATTTCACTTATTTCAGGGTAATAAGTCAGAAATTTTCTTTATTTTGGGGCTAAAAGGACAGAAATTTCCTTTGTTTTGGGGGAAAAAGACAGAAATTCTACTTATTTAGAGTCAAAAATGCAGAAATTCCTCTTATTTGGGAAAAAAAGGAAGAAATTTCCCTTTTTTATGGCAAAAAGGTATGCATTCTTCTTATTTTTGGGCAAAAAGGCAGAAATTCCCCGTATTTTGGAGCTAAATTGCAGAAATTCCCCTAATTGTGGGGCAAAAAGGCAGAAATTCCCTATATGTTGGGGCAAAAAGACAGAAATTCTCCTTATTGTGGGTCAAAACTCAGAAATTCCACTTAATTTGGGGCAAAATTCAAGAAATTTCACTTATTTTGGGGCAAAATTGTAGAAATTTTACTTATTTTGGGGCAAAATTTCAGAAATTTCACTTATTTCAGGGAAAAAAAGCAGAAATTTTCTTATTTTGTGGCAAAAAGGCAGAAATTTACCATATTATGCGGCAAAAATGCAAAAATTCCCCTTATTTTGAGGTAAAAAGGCTGAAATTTCCCTTATATGGGGGCCAAAAGGCAGAAATTCCCCGTATTTTGGAGCAAAATTGCAGAAATTCCCCTAATTGTGGGGCAAAAAGACAGAAATTCCCTATATGTTAGGGCAAAAAGACAGAAATTCTCCTTATTGTGGGTCAAAACTCAGAAATTCCACTTAATTTGGGGCATAATTCCAGAAATTTCACTTATTTTGGGGCAAAATTTCAGAAATTTCACTTATTTCAGAAAAAAAAGCAGAAATTTTCTTATTTGGAATAAAAAAGGCAGAAATATCTTTTATTATGGTACAAAATTGCAGAAATTTCCCTTATTTTGGGGCAAAATTGCAGAAATTTCACTTATTTTGGGGCAAAATTGCAGAAATTTCATTTATTTCAGGGAAAAAAGGCAGAAATTTTCCTTATTTTGGGGCAGAAAGGCAGAAATTCCTAATATTTTGTGGCAAAAATGCAGAAATTCCTCTTATTTTGAGGTAAAAAGGCTGAAATTCCCCTTATTTGGGGGCAAAAAGGCATAAATTTCACTTACTTCAGGGTAATAATTCAGAAATTTTCCTTATTTTGAAACAAAAAAGACAGAAATTCCCTTTGTATTGGGGGAAAAAGACAGAAATTCCACTTTTTTAGAGTCAAAAAGGCAGAAATTCCCCTTATTTTGGAGCAAAAATGAAGAAATTTCCCTTTTTAATGGCAAAAAGGTATGCATTCTTATTATTTTCGGGCAAAAAGGCAGAAATTCCCCGTATTTTGGAGCAAAATTGCAGAAATTCCCCTAATTGTGGGGCAAAAAGGCAGAAATTCCCTATATGTTGGGTCAAAAAGACAGAAATTCTCCTTATTTTAGGGCAAAATTCAGAAATTTAACTTATTTTGAAGCAAAATTGCAGAAATTTCATTTATTTCAGAAAAAAAGCAAAATTTTCTTATTTTGGGGCAAAAAGGCAGAAATTTCTTTTATTTTCGTACAAAATTGCAGAAATTTTTCTTAATTTGGGGCAAAAAGGCAGAAATTTCCCATATTTTGGGGCAAAAATGCAGAAATTCCCCTTATTTTGAGGTAAAAAGGCTGAAATTCCCCTTATTTGGGGTCAAAAAGCAGAAATTTCTCTTATTTTGGGGCAAAATTCCAGAAATTTCCCTTATTTTGGGGCAAAATTGCAGAAATTTCACTTATTTTGGGGCAAAATTTCAGAAAATTCACAAATTTCAGGGAAAAAAGCAGAAATTTTCTTTATTTTTGGGCAAAAAAACAGAAATTCCTAATATTTTGTGGCAAAAATGCAGAAATTCCCCTTATTTTGAGGTAAAAAGTCTGATATTCCCCTTATTTGGGGGCAAAAAGGAAGAAATTTTCTTTATTTTGGGGCAAAAAAGACAGAAATTCGCTTTGGTTTCGGGAAAAAAGACAGAAATTCCACATATTTAGAGGCAAAAAAGCAGAAATTTCCCTTATTTTGGAGCAAAATTGCAAAAATTTCCCTTTTTTATGGCAAAAAGTTATGCATTCTTCTTATTATCGGGCAAAAAGGCAGAAATTCCCCGTATTTTGGAGCAAAATTGCAGAAATTTCCCTAATTGTGGGGCAAAAAGGCAGAAATTCCCTATATGTTAAGGCAAAAAGACAGAAATTCTTCTTATTTTGTGGCAAAACTCAGAAATTCCACTTATTTTGGGGCAAAATTCAAGAAATTTCCATTATTTTGGGGCAAAATTGCAGAACTTTCACTTATTTTGTGGCAAAATTGCAGAAATTTCATTTATTTCAGGGAAAAAAGGCAGAAATTTTCCTTATTTTGGGGCAAAAAGGCAAAAATTCCTAATATTTTGTGGCAAAAATCCAGAAATTCCCCTTATTTTGAGGTAAAAAGGCTGAAATTCCCCTTATTTGGGGGCAAAAACGCAGAAATTTCCCTTATTTTGGGGCAAAATTGCAGAAATTTCACTTATTTCAGGGTAATAAGTCAGAAATTTTCTTTATTTTGGGGCTAAAAGGACAGAAATTTCCTTTGTTTTGGGGGAAAAAGACAGAAATTCTACTTATTTAGAGTCAAAAATGCAGAAATTCCTCTTATTTGGGAAAAAAAGGAAGAAATTTCCCTTTTTTATGGCAAAAAGGTATGCATTCTTCTTATTTTTGGGCAAAAAGGCAGAAATTCCCCGTATTTTGGAGCAAAATTGCAGAAATTCCCCTAATTGTGGGGCAAAAAGGCAGAAATTCCCTATATGTTGGGGCAAAAAGACAGGAATTCTCCTTATTTTGGGTCAAAACTCAGAAATTCCACTTATTTTGGGGCAAAATTCCGGAAATTTCACTTATTTTGGGGCAAAATTGTAGAAATTTCACTTATTTTGGGGCAAAATTTCAGAAATTTCATTTATTTCAGAAAAAAAAATAAGCAGAAATTTTCTTATTTGGAAGCAAAAAGGCACAAATTTCTTTTATTTTGGTACAAAATTGCAGAAATTTTCCTTAATTTGGGGCAAAATTGCAGAAATTTCACTTATTTTGGGGCAAAATTGCAGAAATTTCACTTATTTCAGGGAAAAAAGGCAGAAATTTTCCTTATTTTGGGGCAAAAAGGCAGAAATTTCTTATATTTTGTGGCAAAAATGCAGAAGTTCCCTTTATTTTGAGGTAAAATGGCTGAAATTCTCCTTATTTGGGGGCAAAAAGGCAGAAATTTCCCTTATTTTGTTTCAAAATTGCAGAAATTTCACTTACTTCAGGGTAATAAGTAAGAATTTTTTCTTATTTTGGAACAAAAAAGACAGAAATTCCCTTTGTTTTGGGGGAGAAAGACAGAAATTCCACTTATTTAGAGTCAAAAACACAGAAATTCCCCTTATTTTGGAGCAAAAATGAAGAAATTTCCCTTTTTAATGGCAAAAAGTTATGCATTCTTCTTATTTTCGGGCAAAAAGGCAGAAATTCCCCGTATTTTGGAGCAAAATTGCAGACATTCCAGTAATTGTGGTGCAAAAAGGCAGAAATTCCCTATATGTTAGGTCAAAAAGACAGAAATTCTCCTTATTTTAGGGCAAAATTCAGAAATTTAACTTATTTTGAGGCAAAATTGCAGAAATTTCATTTATTTCAGAAAAAAAGCAAAATTTTCTTATTTTGGGGCAAAAAGGCAGAAATTTCTTTTATTTTGGTACAAAATTGCAGAAATTTTTCTTAATTTGGGGCAAAACGGCAGAAATTTCCCATATTTTGGGGCAAAAATGCAGAAATTCCCCTTATTTTGAGGTAAAAAGGCTGAAATTCCCCTTATTTGGGGTCAAATGCAGAAATTTCTATTATTTTGGGGCAAAATTCCAGAAATTTCCCTTATTTTGGGGCAAAATTGCAGAAATTTCACTTATTTTGGGGCAAAATTGCAGAAAATTCACTTATTTCACGGAAAAAAGGCAGAAATTTTCCTTATTTTTGGGCAAAAAAACAGAAATTCCTAATATTTTGTGGCAAAAATGCAGAAATTCCCCTTATTTTGAGGTAAAAAGGCTGATATTCCCCTTATTTGGGGGCAAAAAGGCAGAAATTTTCCTTATTTTGTGGCAAAAACGACAGAAATTCCCTTTGTTTTCGGGGAAAAAGACAGAAATTCCACATATTTAGAGGCAAAAAAGCAGAAATTTCCCTTATTTTGGAGCAAAATTGCAAAAATTTCCCTTTTTTATGGCAAAAAGGTATGCATTCTTCTTATTATCGGGCAAAAAGGCAGAAATTCCCCGTATTTTGGAGCAAAATTGCAGAAATTCCCCTAATTGTGGGGCAAAAAGGCAGAAATTCCCTATATGTTAGGGCAAAAAGACAGACATTCTCCTTATTGTGGGTCAAAACTCAGAAATTCCACTTAATTTTTGGCATAATTCCAGAAATTTCACTTATTTTGGGGCAAAATTTCAGAAATTTCTCTTATTTCAGAAAAAAAAGCAGAAATTTTCTTATTCGGAATAAAAAAGGCAGAAATATCTTTTATTATGGTACAAAATTGCAGAAATTTCCCTTATTTTGGGGCAAAATTGCAGAAATTTCACTTATTTTGGGGCAAAATTGCAGAAATTTCATTTATTTCAGGGAAAAAAGGCAGAAATTTTCCTTATTTTGGGGCAAAAAGGCAGAAATTCCTAATATTTTGTGGCAAAAATGCAGAAATTCCTCTTATTTTGAGGTAAAAAGGCTGAAATTCCCCTTATTTGGGGGCAAAAAGGCAGAAATTTCACTTACTTCAGGGTAATAATTCAGAAATTTTCTTAATTTTGAAACAAAAAAGACAGAAATTCCCTTTGTTTTGGGGGAAAAAGACAGAAATTCCACTTATTTAGAGTCAAAAAGACAGAAATTCCCCTTATTTTGGAGCAAAAATGAAGAAATTTTTCTTTTTTATGGCAAAAAGTTATGCATTCTTCTTATTATCGGGCAAAAAGGCAGAAATTCCCCGTATTTTGGAGCAAAATTGCAGAAATTTCCCTAATTGTGGGGCAAAAAGGCAGAAATTCCCTATATGTTAGGGCAAAAAGACAGAAATTCTTCTTATTTTGTGGCAAAACTCAGAAATTCCACTTATTTTGGGGCAAAATTCAAGAAATTTCCATTATTTTGGGGCAAAATTGCAGAAATTTCACTTATTTTGGGGCAAAATTGCAGAAATTTCATTTATTTCAGGGAAAAAAGGCAGAAATTTTCCTTATTTTGGGGCAAAAAGGCAGAAATTCCTAATATTTTGTGGCAAAAATCCAGAAATTCCCCTTATTTTGAGGTAAAAAGGCTGAAATTCCCCTTATTTGGGGGCAAAAACGCAGAAATTTCCCTTATTTTGGGGCAAAATTGCAGAAATTTCACTTATTTCAGGGTAATAAGTCAGAAATTTTCTTTATTTTGGGGCTAAAAGGACAGAAATTTCCTTTGTTTTGGGGGAAAAGGACAGAAATTCTACTTATTTAGAGTCAAAAATGCAGAAATTCCTCTTATTTGGGAAAAAAAGGAAGAAATTTCCCTTTTTTATGGCAAAAAGGTATGCATTCTTCTTATTTTTGGGCAAAAAGGCAGAAATTCCCCGTATTTTGGAGCAAAATTGCAGAAATTCCCCTAATTGTGGGGCAAAAAGGCAGAAATTCCCTATATGTTGGGGCAAAAAGACAGAAATTCTCCTTATTGTGGGTCAAAACTCAGAAATTCCACTTAATTTGGGGCAAAATTCAAGAAATTTCACTTATTTTGGGGCAAAATTGTAGAAATTTTACTTATTTTGGGGCAAAATTTCAGAAATTTCACTTATTTCAGGGAAAAAAAGCAGAAATTTTCTTATTTTGTGGCAAAAAGGCAGAAATTTACCATATTATGCGGCAAAAATGCAAAAATTCCCCTTATTTTGAGCTAAAAAGGCTGAAATTTCCCTTATATGGGGGCAAAAAGGCAGAAATTCCCCGTATTTTGGAGCAAAATTGCAGAAATTCCCCTAAAGAGGGGCAAAAAGGCAGAAATTCCCTATATGTTGGGGCAAAAAGACAGAAATTCTTCTTATTTAGGGGCAAAACTCAGAAATTTCACTTATTTTGGGGCAAAATTGCAGAAATTTCACTTATTTCAGAAAAAAAGCAGAAATTTTTTATTTTGGGGCAAAAAGTTTGATTTTTCTTATATTTTGGTACAAAATTGCTGAAATTTTTCTTATTTTGGGGCAAAATTGCAGAAATTTCCCATATTTTGGGGCAAAAATGCAGAACTTTCATTTATTTCAGGGAAAAATGCAGAAATTTTCCTTATTTTGGGGCAAAAAGGCAGAAATTCCTAATATTTTGTGGCAAAAATGCAGAAATTCCCCATATTTTGAGGTAAAAAGGCTGAAATTCCCCTTATTTGGGGACAAAAAGGCAGAAATTTCCCTTATTTTGTGTCAAAATTGCAGAAATTTCACTTATTTCAGGGTAATAAGTCAGAATTTTTTTTATTTTGGGGCAAAAAAGACAGAAATTCCCTTTCTTTTGGGGAAAAAAGACAGAAATTCAACTTATTTAGAGGCAAAAAAGCAGAAATTCCCCTTATTTTGGAGCAAAAATGAAGAAATTTCCCTTTTTTATGGCAAAAAGGTATGCATTCTTTTTATTTTCGGGCAAAAAGGCAGAAATTCCCTGTATTTTGGAGCAAAATTGCAGAAATTCCCCTAATTGTGGGGCAAAAAGGCAGAAATTCTCTATATGTTGGGGCAAAAAGACAGAAATTTTTCTTATTGTGGGTCAAAACTCAGAAATTCCACTTAATTTGGGGCAAAATTCCAGAAATTTCACTTATTTTGGGGCAAAATTGTAGAAATTTCACTTATTTTGTGGCAAAATTTCAGAAATTTCACTTATTTCAGAAAAACAAAGCAGAAATTTTTTTTATTTGGAAGCAAAAAGGCGGAAATATCTTTTATTTTGGTACAAAATTGCAGAAATTTCTTTTATTTTGGGGCAAAATTGCAGAAATTTCAGTTATTTTGGGGCAAAATTGCAAAAATTTCATTTATATCAGGAAAAAAGGCAGAAATTTTCTTTATTATGGGGCAAAAAGGCAGAAATTCCTAATATTTTGTGGCAAAAATGCAGAAATTCCCCTTATTTTGAGGTAAAAAGGTTGAAATTCCCTTTATTTGGGGGCAAAAAGGCAGAAATTTCACTTACTTCAGGGTAATAATTCAGAAATTTTCCTTATTTTGAAACAAAAAAGACAGAAATTCCCTTTTTTGGGGGGGAAAAAAACAGAAATTTCATTTATTTAGAGTCAAAAAGGCAGAAATTCCCCTTATTTTGGAGCAAAAATGAAGAAATTTCCCTTTTTTATGGCAAAAAGGTATGCATTCTTATTATTTTCGGGCAAAAAGGCAGAAATTCCCCGTATTTTGGAGCAAAATTGCAGAAATTCCCCTAATTGTGGGGCAAAAAGGCAGAAATTCCCTATATGTTGAGGCAAAAAGACAGAAATTCTCCTTATTTTGGGTCAAAAACTCAAAAATTCCACTTATTTTGGGGCTAAATTCAAGAAATTTCACTCTTTTTAAGTCAAAATTGTAGAAATTTCACTTATTTTGAGGCAAAATTTCAGAAATTTCACTTATTTCAGAAAAAAAAGCAGAAATTTTCTTATTTGGAAGCAAAAAGGCAGAAATTTCTTTTATTTTGGTACAAAATTGCAGAAATTTTCCTTATTTTGGGGCAAAATTGCAGAAATTTCACTTATTTTGGGGCAAAATTGCAGAAATTTCACTTATTTCGGGGAAAAAAGCAGAAATTTTCCTTATTTTGGGGCAAAAAGGCAGAAATTCGTAATATTTTGTGGCAAAAATGCAGAAATTCCCCTTATTTTGATGTAAAAAGGCTGAAATTCCCTTTATTTGGGGGCAAAAAGGTAGAAATTTCCCTTATTTTGGGTCAAAATTGCAGAAATTTCACTTATTTCAGGGTAATAAGTCACATATTTCCCTTATTTTGGGGCAAAAAGGATTGAAATTCCCTTTGTTTTGGGGGACAAAGACAGAAATTGCACATATTTAGAGGCATAAAAGCAGAAATTCCCCTTATTTTGGAGAAAAAATGAAGAAATTTTCCATTTTTATGGCAAAAAGGTATGCATTCTACTTATTTTTGAGCAAAAAGTCAGAAATTCCCCGTATTTTGGAGCAAAATTGCAGAAATTCCCCTAATTGTGGGGCAAAAAGGCAGAAATTTCCTATATGTTGGGGCAAAAAGACAGAAATCCTCCTTATTTTGTGGCAAAACTCAGAATTTCCACTTATTTTTGGGCAAAATTCCAGAAATTTCCCTTATTATGGGGCAAAATTGCAGAAATTTCACTTATTTTGGGGCAAAATTGCAGAAATTTCACTTATTTCATGGAAAAAAAGCAGAAATTTTCTTATTTTGTGGCAAAAAGGCAGAAATTTTTTTTATTTTGGTACAAAATTGCCGAAATTTTTCTTATTTTGGGCAAAAAGTAAGAAATTTTCCATATTTTGGGGCAAAAATGCAAAAATTCCCCTTATTTTGAGGTAAAAAGGCTGAAATTACCCTTATTTGGAGGAGAATAGGCAGAAATTTCTCTTATGTTGGGGCAAAATTGCAGAAATTTCACTTATTTCAGGGTAATAAGTCAGAAATTTTTTTTATTTAGGGGCAAAAAGACAGAAATTCCCTTTGTTTTGGGGGAAAAGACAGAAATTCCACTTATTTAGAGGCAAAAAAGCATAAATTTCTCTTAATTTAGAGCAAAATTGCAGAAATTTTTCTTTTTTATGTAAAAAAGGTATGCATTCTTCTTATTTTCGAGCAAAAAGGCAGAAATTCCCCGTATTTTGGACCAAAATTGCAGAAATTCCCCTAATTGTGGGGCAAAAAGGCAGAAATTTCGTATATGTTGGGGCATAAAGACAGAAATTCTCCTTATTGTGGGTCAAAACTCAGAAATTCCATTAATTTGGGGCAAAATTCAAGAAATTTCACTTATTTTGGGGCAAAATTGTAGAAATTTTACTTATTTTGGGGCAAAATTTCAAAAATTTCACTTATTTCAGGGAAAAAAAGCAGAAATTTTCTTATTTTGTGGCAAAAAGGCAGAAATTTTCCATATTATGCGGCAAAAATGCAAAAATTCCCCTTATTTTGAGGTAAAAAGGCTGAAATTTCCCTTATTTGGGGGCAAAAAGGCAGAAATTCCTCGTATTTTAGAACAAAATTGCAGAAATTCCCCTAAAGAGGGGCAAAAAGGCAGAAATTCCCTATATGTTGGGGCAAAAAGACAGAAATTCTTCTTATTTAGGGGCAAAACTCAGAAATTTCACTTATTTTGGGGCAAAATTGCAGAAATTTCACTTATTTCAGAAAAAAAGCAGAATTTTTTTATTTTGGGGCAAAAAGTTTGATTTTTCTTATATTTTGGTACAAAATTGCTGAAATTTTTCTTATTTTGGGGCAAAATTGCAGAAATTTCCCATATTTTGGGGCAAAAATGCAGAACTTTCATTTATTTCAGGGAAAAATGCAGAAATTTTCCTTATTTTGGGGCAAAAAGGCAGAAATTCCTAATATTTTGTGGCAAAAATGCAGAAATTCCCCATATTTTGAGGTAAAAAGGCTGAAATTCCCCTTATTTGGGGACAAAAAGGCAGAAATTTCCCTTATTTTGTGTCAAAATTGCAGAAATTTCACTTATTTCAGGGTAATAAGTCAGAATTTTTTTTATTTTGGGGCAAAAAAGACAGAAATTCCCTTTCTTTTGGGGAAAAAAGACAGAAATTCAACTTATTTAGAGGCAAAAAAGCAGAAATTCCCCTTATTTTGGAGCAAAAATGAAGAAATTTCCCTTTTTTATGGCAAAAAGGTATGCATTCTTTTTATTTTCGGGCAAAAAGGCAGAAATTCCCTGTATTTTGGAGCAAAATTGCAGAAATTCCCCTAATTGTGGGGCAAAAAGGCAGAAATTCTCTATATGTTGGGGCAAAAAGACAGAAATTTTTCTTATTGTGGGTCAAAACTCAGAAATTCCACTTAATTTGGGGCAAAATTCCAGAAATTTCACTTATTTTGGGGCAAAATTGTAGAAATTTCACTTATTTTGTGGCAAAATTTCAGAAATTTCACTTATTTCAGAAAAAAAAAAGCAGAAATTTTTTTTATTTGGAAGCAAAAAGGCGGAAATATCTTTTATTTTGGTACAAAATTGCAGAAATTTCTTTTATTTTGGGGCAAAATTGCAGAAATTTCAGTTATTTTGGGGCAAAATTGCAAAAATTTCATTTATATCAGGAAAAAAGGCAGAAATTTTCTTTATTATGGGGCAAAAAGGCAGAAATTCCTAATATTTTGTGGCAAAAATGCAGAAATTCCCCTTATTTTGAGGTAAAAAGGTTGAAATTCCCTTTATTTGGGGGCAAAAAGGCAGAAATTTCACTTACTTCAGGGTAATAATTCAGAAATTTTCCTTATTTTGAAACAAAAAAGACAGAAATTCCCTTTTTTGGGGGGGAAAAAAACAGAAATTTCATTTATTTAGAGTCAAAAAGGCAGAAATTCCCCTTATTTTGGAGCAAAAATGAAGAAATTTCCCTTTTTTATGGCAAAAAGGTATGCATTCTTATTATTTTCGGGCAAAAAGGCAGAAATTCCCCGTATTTTGGAGCAAAATTGCAGAAATTCCCCTAATTGTGGGGCAAAAAGGCAGAAATTCCCTATATGTTGAGGCAAAAAGACAGAAATTCTCCTTATTTTGGGTCAAAAACTCAAAAATTCCACTTATTTTGGGGCTAAATTCAAGAAATTTCACTCTTTTTAAGTCAAAATTGTAGAAATTTCACTTATTTTGAGGCAAAATTTCAGAAATTTCACTTATTTCAGAAAAAAAAGCAGAAATTTTCTTATTTGGAAGCAAAAAGGCAGAAATTGCTTTTATTTTGGTACAAAATTGCAGAAATTTTCCTTATTTTGGGGCAAAATTGCAGAAATTTCACTTATTTTGGGGCAAAATTGCAGAAATTTCACTTATTTCGGGGAAAAAAGCAGAAATTTTCCTTATTTTGGGGCAAAAAGGCAGAAATTCGTAATATTTTGTGGCAAAAATGCAGAAATTCCCCTTATTTTGATGTAAAAAGGCTGAAATTCCCTTTATTTGGGGGCAAAAAGGTAGAAATTTCCCTTATTTTGGGTCAAAATTGCAGAAATTTCACTTATTTCAGGGTAATAAGTCACATATTTCCCTTATTTTGGGGCAAAAAGGATTGAAATTCCCTTTGTTTTGGGGGACAAAGACAGAAATTGCACATATTTAGAGGCATAAAAGCAGAAATTCCCCTTATTTTGGAGAAAAAATGAAGAAATTTTCCATTTTTATGGCAAAAAGGTATGCATTCTACTTATTTTTGAGCAAAAAGTCAGAAATTCCCCGTATTTTGGAGCAAAATTGCAGAAATTCCCCTAATTGTGGGGCAAAAAGGCAGAAATTTCCTATATGTTGGGGCAAAAAGACAGAAATCCTCCTTATTTTGTGGCAAAACTCAGAATTTCCACTTATTTTTGGGCAAAATTCCAGAAATTTCCCTTATTATGGGGCAAAATTGCAGAAATTTCACTTATTTTGGGGCAAAATTGCAGAAATTTCACTTATTTCATGGAAAAAAAGCAGAAATTTTCTTATTTTGTGGCAAAAAGGCAGAAATTTTTTTTATTTTGGTACAAAATTGCCGAAATTTTTCTTATTTTGGGCAAAAAGTAAGAAATTTTCCATATTTTGGGGCAAAAATGCAAAAATTCCCCTTATTTTGAGGTAAAAAGGCTGAAATTACCCTTATTTGGAGGAGAATAGGCAGAAATTTCTCTTATGTTGGGGCAAAATTGCAGAAATTTCACTTATTTCAGGGTAATAAGTCAGAAATTTTTTTTATTTAGGGGCAAAAAGACAGAAATTCCCTTTGTTTTGGGGGAAAAGACAGAAATTCCACTTATTTAGAGGCAAAAAAGCATAAATTTCTCTTAATTTAGAGCAAAATTGCAGAAATTTTTCTTTTTTATGTAAAAAAGGTATGCATTCTTCTTATTTTCGAGCAAAAAGGCAGAAATTCCCCGTATTTTGGACCAAAATTGCAGAAATTCCCCTAATTGTGGGGCAAAAAGGCAGAAATTTCGTATATGTTGGGGCATAAAGACAGAAATTCTCCTTATTGTGGGTCAAAACTCAGAAATTCCATTAATTTGGGGCAAAATTCAAGAAATTTCACTTATTTTGGGGCAAAATTGTAGAAATTTTACTTATTTTGGGGCAAAATTTCAAAAATTTCACTTATTTCAGGGAAAAAAAGCAGAAATTTTCTTATTTTGTGGCAAAAAGGCAGAAATTTTCCATATTATGCGGCAAAAATGCAAAAATTCCCCTTATTTTGAGGTAAAAAGGCTGAAATTTCCCTTATTTGGGGGCAAAAAGGCAGAAATTCCTCGTATTTTAGAACAAAATTGCAGAAATTCCCCTAAAGAGGGGCAAAAAGGCAGAAATTCCCTATATGTTGGGGCAAAAAGACAGAAATTCTTCTTATTTAGGGGCAAAACTCAGAAATTTCACTTATTTTGGGGCAAAATTGCAGAAATTTCACTTATTTCAGAAAAAAAGCAGAATTTTTTTATTTTGGGGCAAAAAGTTTGATTTTTCTTATATTTTGGTACAAAATTGCTGAAATTTTTCTTATTTTGGGGCAAAATTGCAGAAATTTCCCATATTTTGGGGCAAAAATGCAGAACTTTCATTTATTTCAGGGAAAAATGCAGAAATTTTCCTTATTTTGGGGCAAAAAGGCAGAAATTCCTAATATTTTGTGGCAAAAATGCAGAAATTCCCCATATTTTGAGGTAAAAAGGCTGAAATTCCCCTTATTTGGGGACAAAAAGGCAGAAATTTCCCTTATTTTGTGTCAAAATTGCAGAAATTTCACTTATTTCAGGGTAATAAGTCAGAATTTTTTTTATTTTGGGGCAAAAAAGACAGAAATTCCCTTTCTTTTGGGGAAAAAAGACAGAAATTCAACTTATTTAGAGGCAAAAAAGCAGAAATTCCCCTTATTTTGGAGCAAAAATGAAGAAATTTCCCTTTTTTATGGCAAAAAGGTATGCATTCTTTTTATTTTCGGGCAAAAAGGCAGAAATTCCCTGTATTTTGGAGCAAAATTGCAGAAATTCCCCTAATTGTGGGGCAAAAAGGCAGAAATTCTCTATATGTTGGGGCAAAAAGACAGAAATTTTTCTTATTGTGGGTCAAAACTCAGAAATTCCACTTAATTTGGGGCAAAATTCCAGAAATTTCACTTATTTTGGGGCAAAATTGTAGAAATTTCACTTATTTTGTGGCAAAATTTCAGAAATTTCACTTATTTCAGAAAAAAAAAAGCAGAAATTTTTTTTATTTGGAAGCAAAAAGGCGGAAATATCTTTTATTTTGGTACAAAATTGCAGAAATTTCTTTTATTTTGGGGCAAAATTGCAGAAATTTCAGTTATTTTGGGGCAAAATTGCAAAAATTTCATTTATATCAGGAAAAAAGGCAGAAATTTTCTTTATTATGGGGCAAAAAGGCAGAAATTCCTAATATTTTGTGGCAAAAATGCAGAAATTCCCCTTATTTTGAGGTAAAAAGGTTGAAATTCCCTTTATTTGGGGGCAAAAAGGCAGAAATTTCACTTACTTCAGGGTAATAATTCAGAAATTTTCCTTATTTTGAAACAAAAAAGACAGAAATTCCCTTTTTTGGGGGGGAAAAAAACAGAAATTTCATTTATTTAGAGTCAAAAAGGCAGAAATTCCCCTTATTTTGGAGCAAAAATGAAGAAATTTCCCTTTTTTATGGCAAAAAGGTATGCATTCTTATTATTTTCGGGCAAAAAGGCAGAAATTCCCCGTATTTTGGAGCAAAATTGCAGAAATTCCCCTAATTGTGGGGCAAAAAGGCAGAAATTCCCTATATGTTGAGGCAAAAAGACAGAAATTCTCCTTATTTTGGGTCAAAAACTCAAAAATTCCACTTATTTTGGGGCTAAATTCAAGAAATTTCACTCTTTTTAAGTCAAAATTGTAGAAATTTCACTTATTTTGAGGCAAAATTTCAGAAATTTCACTTATTTCAGAAAAAAAAGCAGAAATTTTCTTATTTGGAAGCAAAAAGGCAGAAATTTCTTTTATTTTGGTACAAAATTGCAGAAATTTTCCTTATTTTGGGGCAAAATTGCAGAAATTTCACTTATTTTGGGGCAAAATTGCAGAAATTTCACTTATTTCGGGGAAAAAAGCAGAAATTTTCCTTATTTTGGGGCAAAAAGGCAGAAATTCGTAATATTTTGTGGCAAAAATGCAGAAATTCCCCTTATTTTGATGTAAAAAGGCTGAAATTCCCTTTATTTGGGGGCAAAAAGGTAGAAATTTCCCTTATTTTGGGTCAAAATTGCAGAAATTTCACTTATTTCAGGGTAATAAGTCACATATTTCCCTTATTTTGGGGCAAAAAGGATTGAAATTCCCTTTGTTTTGGGGGACAAAGACAGAAATTGCACATATTTAGAGGCATAAAAGCAGAAATTCCCCTTATTTTGGAGAAAAAATGAAGAAATTTTCCATTTTTATGGCAAAAAGGTATGCATTCTACTTATTTTTGAGCAAAAAGTCAGAAATTCCCCGTATTTTGGAGCAAAATTGCAGAAATTCCCCTAATTGTGGGGCAAAAAGGCAGAAATTTCCTATATGTTGGGGCAAAAAGACAGAAATCCTCCTTATTTTGTGGCAAAACTCAGAATTTCCACTTATTTTTGGGCAAAATTCCAGAAATTTCCCTTATTATGGGGCAAAATTGCAGAAATTTCACTTATTTTGGGGCAAAATTGCAGAAATTTCACTTATTTCATGGAAAAAAAGCAGAAATTTTCTTATTTTGTGGCAAAAAGGCAGAAATTTTTTTTATTTTGGTACAAAATTGCCGAAATTTTTCTTATTTTGGGCAAAAAGTAAGAAATTTTCCATATTTTGGGGCAAAAATGCAAAAATTCCCCTTATTTTGAGGTAAAAAGGCTGAAATTACCCTTATTTGGAGGAGAATAGGCAGAAATTTCTCTTATGTTGGGGCAAAATTGCAGAAATTTCACTTATTTCAGGGTAATAAGTCAGAAATTTTTTTTATTTAGGGGCAAAAAGACAGAAATTCCCTTTGTTTTGGGGGAAAAGACAGAAATTCCACTTATTTAGAGGCAAAAAAGCATAAATTTCTCTTAATTTAGAGCAAAATTGCAGAAATTTTTCTTTTTTATGTAAAAAAGGTATGCATTCTTCTTATTTTCGAGCAAAAAGGCAGAAATTCCCCGTATTTTGGACCAAAATTGCAGAAATTCCCCTAATTGTGGGGCAAAAAGGCAGAAATTTCGTATATGTTGGGGCATAAAGACAGAAATTCTCCTTATTGTGGGTCAAAACTCAGAAATTCCATTAATTTGG
Source organism: Micromys minutus (assembly GCF_963924665.1). NCBI lineage: Eukaryota > Metazoa > Chordata > Mammalia > Rodentia > Muridae > Micromys > Micromys minutus. Next base: position 94,263 of record NW_027667584.1, read on the forward strand.
GGCAAAATTCAAGAAATTTCACTTATTTTGGGGCAAAATTGTAGAAATTTTACTTATTTTGGGGCAAAATTTCAAAAATTTCACTTATTTCAGGGAAAAAAAGCAGAAATTTTCTTATTTTGTGGCAAAAAGGCAGAAATTTTCCATATTATGCGGCAAAAATGCAAAAATTCCCCTTATTTTGAGGTAAAAAGGCTGAAATTTCCCTTATTTGGGGGCAAAAAGGCAGAAATTCCTCGTATTTTAGAACAAAATTGCAGAAATTCCCCTAAAGAGGGGCAAAAAGGCAGAAATTCCCTATATGTTGGGGCAAAAAGACAGAAATTCTTCTTATTTAGGGGCAAAACTCAGAAATTTCACTTATTTTGGGGCAAAATTGCAGAAATTTCACTTATTTCAGAAAAAAAGCAGAATTTTTTTATTTTGGGGCAAAAAGTTTGATTTTTCTTATATTTTGGTACAAAATTGCTGAAATTTTTCTTATTTTGGGGCAAAATTGCAGAAATTTCCCATATTTTGGGGCAAAAATGCAGAACTTTCATTTATTTCAGGGAAAAATGCAGAAATTTTCCTTATTTTGGGGCAAAAAGGCAGAAATTCCTAATATTTTGTGGCAAAAATGCAGAAATTCCCCATATTTTGAGGTAAAAAGGCTGAAATTCCCCTTATTTGGGGACAAAAAGGCAGAAATTTCCCTTATTTTGTGTCAAAATTGCAGAAATTTCACTTATTTCAGGGTAATAAGTCAGAATTTTTTTTATTTTGGGGCAAAAAAGACAGAAATTCCCTTTCTTTTGGGGAAAAAAGACAGAAATTCAACTTATTTAGAGGCAAAAAAGCAGAAATTCCCCTTATTTTGGAGCAAAAATGAAGAAATTTCCCTTTTTTATGGCAAAAAGGTATGCATTCTTTTTATTTTCGGGCAAAAAGGCAGAAATTCCCTGTATTTTGGAGCAAAATTGCAGAAATTCCCCTAATTGTGGGGCAAAAAGGCAGAAATTCTCTATATGTTGGGGCAAAAAGACAGAAATTTTTCTTATTGTGGGTCAAAACTCAGAAATTCCACTTAATTTGGGGCAAAATTCCAGAAATTTCACTTATTTTGGGGCAAAATTGTAGAAATTTCACTTATTTTGTGGCAAAATTTCAGAAATTTCACTTATTTCAGAAAAAAAAAAGCAGAAATTTTTTTTATTTGGAAGCAAAAAGGCGGAAATATCTTTTATTTTGGTACAAAATTGCAGAAATTTCTTTTATTTTGGGGCAAAATTGCAGAAATTTCAGTTATTTTGGGGCAAAATTGCAAAAATTTCATTTATATCAGGAAAAAAGGCAGAAATTTTCTTTATTATGGGGCAAAAAGGCAGAAATTCCTAATATTTTGTGGCAAAAATGCAGAAATTCCCCTTATTTTGAGGTAAAAAGGTTGAAATTCCCTTTATTTGGGGGCAAAAAGGCAGAAATTTCACTTACTTCAGGGTAATAATTCAGAAATTTTCCTTATTTTGAAACAAAAAAGACAGAAATTCCCTTTTTTGGGGGGGAAAAAAACAGAAATTTCATTTATTTAGAGTCAAAAAGGCAGAAATTCCCCTTATTTTGGAGCAAAAATGAAGAAATTTCCCTTTTTTATGGCAAAAAGGTATGCATTCTTATTATTTTCGGGCAAAAAGGCAGAAATTCCCCGTATTTTGGAGCAAAATTGCAGAAATTCCCCTAATTGTGGGGCAAAAAGGCAGAAATTCCCTATATGTTGAGGCAAAAAGACAGAAATTCTCCTTATTTTGGGTCAAAAACTCAAAAATTCCACTTATTTTGGGGCTAAATTCAAGAAATTTCACTCTTTTTAAGTCAAAATTGTAGAAATTTCACTTATTTTGAGGCAAAATTTCAGAAATTTCACTTATTTCAGAAAAAAAAGCAGAAATTTTCTTATTTGGAAGCAAAAAGGCAGAAATTTCTTTTATTTTGGTACAAAATTGCAGAAATTTTCCTTATTTTGGGGCAAAATTGCAGAAATTTCACTTATTTTGGGGCAAAATTGCAGAAATTTCACTTATTTCGGGGAAAAAAGCAGAAATTTTCCTTATTTTGGGGCAAAAAGGCAGAAATTCGTAATATTTTGTGGCAAAAATGCAGAAATTCCCCTTATTTTGATGTAAAAAGGCTGAAATTCCCTTTATTTGGGGGCAAAAAGGTAGAAATTTCCCTTATTTTGGGTCAAAATTGCAGAAATTTCACTTATTTCAGGGTAATAAGTCACATATTTCCCTTATTTTGGGGCAAAAAGGATTGAAATTCCCTTTGTTTTGGGGGACAAAGACAGAAATTGCACATATTTAGAGGCATAAAAGCAGAAATTCCCCTTATTTTGGAGAAAAAATGAAGAAATTTTCCATTTTTATGGCAAAAAGGTATGCATTCTACTTATTTTTGAGCAAAAAGTCAGAAATTCCCCGTATTTTGGAGCAAAATTGCAGAAATTCCCCTAATTGTGGGGCAAAAAGGCAGAAATTTCCTATATGTTGGGGCAAAAAGACAGAAATCCTCCTTATTTTGTGGCAAAACTCAGAATTTCCACTTATTTTTGGGCAAAATTCCAGAAATTTCCCTTATTATGGGGCAAAATTTCAGAAATTTCACTTATTTTGGGGCAAAATTGCAGAAATTTCACTTATTTCATGGAAAAAAAGCAGAAATTTTCTTATTTTGTGGCAAAAAGGCAGAAATTTTTTTTATTTTGGTACAAAATTGCCGAAATTTTTCTTATTTTGGGCAAAAAGTAAGAAATTTTCCATATTTTGGGGCAAAAATGCAAAAATTCCCCTTATTTTGAGGTAAAAAGGCTGAAATTACCCTTATTTGGAGGAGAATAGGCAGAAATTTCTCTTATGTTGGGGCAAAATTGCAGAAATTTCACTTATTTCAGGGTAATAAGTCAGAAATTTTTTTTATTTAGGGGCAAAAAGACAGAAATTCCCTTTGTTTTGGGGGAAAAGACAGAAATTCCACTTATTTAGAGGCAAAAAAGCATAAATTTCTCTTAATTTAGAGCAAAATTGCAGAAATTTTTCTTTTTTATGTAAAAAAGGTATGCATTCTTCTTATTTTCGAGCAAAAAGGCAGAAATTCCCCGTATTTTGGACCAAAATTGCAGAAATTCCCCTAATTGTGGGGCAAAAAGGCAGAAATTTCGTATATGTTGGGGCATAAAGACAGAAATTCTCCTTATTGTGGGTCAAAACTCAGAAATTCCATTAATTTGGGGCAAAATTCAAGAAATTTCACTTATTTTGGGGCAAAATTGTAGAAATTTTACTTATTTTGGGGCAAAATTTCAAAAATTTCACTTATTTCAGGGAAAAAAAGCAGAAATTTTCTTATTTTGTGGCAAAAAGGCAGAAATTTTCCATATTATGCGGCAAAAATGCAAAAATTCCCCTTATTTTGAGGTAAAAAGGCTGAAATTTCCCTTATTTGGGGGCAAAAAGGCAGAAATTCCTCGTATTTTAGAACAAAATTGCAGAAATTCCCCTAAAGAGGGGCAAAAAGGCAGAAATTCCCTATATGTTGGGGCAAAAAGACAGAAATTCTTCTTATTTAGGGGCAAAACTCAGAAATTTCACTTATTTTGGGGCAAAATTGCAGAAATTTCACTTATTTCAGAAAAAAAGCAGAATTTTTTTATTTTGGGGCAAAAAGTTTGATTTTTCTTATATTTTGGTACAAAATTGCTGAAATTTTTCTTATTTTGGGGCAAAATTGCAGAAATTTCCCATATTTTGGGGCAAAAATGCAGAACTTTCATTTATTTCAGGGAAAAATGCAGAAATTTTCCTTATTTTGGGGCAAAAAGGCAGAAATTCCTAATATTTTGTGGCAAAAATGCAGAAATTCCCCATATTTTGAGGTAAAAAGGCTGAAATTCCCCTTATTTGGGGACAAAAAGGCAGAAATTTCCCTTATTTTGTGTCAAAATTGCAGAAATTTCACTTATTTCAGGGTAATAAGTCAGAATTTTTTTTATTTTGGGGCAAAAAAGACAGAAATTCCCTTTCTTTTGGGGAAAAAAGACAGAAATTCAACTTATTTAGAGGCAAAAAAGCAGAAATTCCCCTTATTTTGGAGCAAAAATGAAGAAATTTCCCTTTTTTATGGCAAAAAGGTATGCATTCTTTTTATTTTCGGGCAAAAAGGCAGAAATTCCCTGTATTTTGGAGCAAAATTGCAGAAATTCCCCTAATTGTGGGGCAAAAAGGCAGAAATTCTCTATATGTTGGGGCAAAAAGACAGAAATTTTTCTTATTGTGGGTCAAAACTCAGAAATTCCACTTAATTTGGGGCAAAATTCCAGAAATTTCACTTATTTTGGGGCAAAATTGTAGAAATTTCACTTATTTTGTGGCAAAATTTCAGAAATTTCACTTATTTCAGAAAAAAAAAAGCAGAAATTTTTTTTATTTGGAAGCAAAAAGGCGGAAATATCTTTTATTTTGGTACAAAATTGCAGAAATTTCTTTTATTTTGGGGCAAAATTGCAGAAATTTCAGTTATTTTGGGGCAAAATTGCAAAAATTTCATTTATATCAGGAAAAAAGGCAGAAATTTTCTTTATTATGGGGCAAAAAGGCAGAAATTCCTAATATTTTGTGGCAAAAATGCAGAAATTCCCCTTATTTTGAGGTAAAAAGGTTGAAATTCCCTTTATTTGGGGGCAAAAAGGCAGAAATTTCACTTACTTCAGGGTAATAATTCAGAAATTTTCCTTATTTTGAAACAAAAAAGACAGAAATTCCCTTTTTTGGGGGGGAAAAAAACAGAAATTTCATTTATTTAGAGTCAAAAAGGCAGAAATTCCCCTTATTTTGGAGCAAAAATGAAGAAATTTCCCTTTTTTATGGCAAAAAGGTATGCATTCTTATTATTTTCGGGCAAAAAGGCAGAAATTCCCCGTATTTTGGAGCAAAATTGCAGAAATTCCCCTAATTGTGGGGCAAAAAGGCAGAAATTCCCTATATGTTGAGGCAAAAAGACAGAAATTCTCCTTATTTTGGGTCAAAAACTCAAAAATTCCACTTATTTTGGGGCTAAATTCAAGAAATTTCACTCTTTTTAAGTCAAAATTGTAGAAATTTCACTTATTTTGAGGCAAAATTTCAGAAATTTCACTTATTTCAGAAAAAAAAGCAGAAATTTTCTTATTTGGAAGCAAAAAGGCAGAAATTTCTTTTATTTTGGTACAAAATTGCAGAAATTTTCCTTATTTTGGGGCAAAATTGCAGAAATTTCACTTATTTTGGGGCAAAATTGCAGAAATTTCACTTATTTCGGGGAAAAAAGCAGAAATTTTCCTTATTTTGGGGCAAAAAGGCAGAAATTCGTAATATTTTGTGGCAAAAATGCAGAAATTCCCCTTATTTTGATGTAAAAAGGCTGAAATTCCCTTTATTTGGGGGCAAAAAGGTAGAAATTTCCCTTATTTTGGGTCAAAATTGCAGAAATTTCACTTATTTCAGGGTAATAAGTCACATATTTCCCTTATTTTGGGGCAAAAAGGATTGAAATTCCCTTTGTTTTGGGGGACAAAGACAGAAATTGCACATATTTAGAGGCATAAAAGCAGAAATTCCCCTTATTTTGGAGAAAAAATGAAGAAATTTTCCATTTTTATGGCAAAAAGGTATGCATTCTACTTATTTTTGAGCAAAAAGTCAGAAATTCCCCGTATTTTGGAGCAAAATTGCAGAAATTCCCCTAATTGTGGGGCAAAAAGGCAGAAATTTCCTATATGTTGGGGCAAAAAGACAGAAATCCTCCTTATTTTGTGGCAAAACTCAGAATTTCCACTTATTTTTGGGCAAAATTCCAGAAATTTCCCTTATTATGGGGCAAAATTGCAGAAATTTCACTTATTTTGGGGCAAAATTGCAGAAATTTCACTTATTTCATGGAAAAAAAGCAGAAATTTTCTTATTTTGTGGCAAAAAGGCAGAAATTTTTTTTATTTTGGTACAAAATTGCCGAAATTTTTCTTATTTTGGGCAAAAAGTAAGAAATTTTCCATATTTTGGGGCAAAAATGCAAAAATTCCCCTTATTTTGAGGTAAAAAGGCTGAAATTACCCTTATTTGGAGGAGAATAGGCAGAAATTTCTCTTATGTTGGGGCAAAATTGCAGAAATTTCACTTATTTCAGGGTAATAAGTCAGAAATTTTTTTTATTTAGGGGCAAAAAGACAGAAATTCCCTTTGTTTTGGGGGAAAAGACAGAAATTCCACTTATTTAGAGGCAAAAAAGCATAAATTTCTCTTAATTTAGAGCAAAATTGCAGAAATTTTTCTTTTTTATGTAAAAAAGGTATGCATTCTTCTTATTTTCGAGCAAAAAGGCAGAAATTCCCCGTATTTTGGACCAAAATTGCAGAAATTCCCCTAATTGTGGGGCAAAAAGGCAGAAATTTCGTATATGTTGGGGCATAAAGACAGAAATTCTCCTTATTGTGGGTCAAAACTCAGAAATTCCATTAATTTGGGGCAAAATTCAAGAAATTTCACTTATTTTGGGGCAAAATTGTAGAAATTTTACTTATTTTGGGGCAAAATTTCAAAAATTTCACTTATTTCAGGGAAAAAAAGCAGAAATTTTCTTATTTTGTGGCAAAAAGGCAGAAATTTTCCATATTATGCGGCAAAAATGCAAAAATTCCCCTTATTTTGAGGTAAAAAGGCTGAAATTTCCCTTATTTGGGGGCAAAAAGGCAGAAATTCCTCGTATTTTAGAACAAAATTGCAGAAATTCCCCTAAAGAGGGGCAAAAAGGCAGAAATTCCCTATATGTTGGGGCAAAAAGACAGAAATTCTTCTTATTTAGGGGCAAAACTCAGAAATTTCACTTATTTTGGGGCAAAATTGCAGAAATTTCACTTATTTCAGAAAAAAAGCAGAATTTTTTTATTATGGGGCAAAAAGTTTGATTTTTCTTATATTTTGGTACAAAATTGCTGAAATTTTTCTTATTTTGGGGCAAAATTGCAGAAATTTCCCATATTTTGGGGCAAAAATGCAGAACTTTCATTTATTTCAGGGAAAAATGCAGAAATTTTCCTTATTTTGGGGCAAAAAGGCAGAAATTCCTAATATTTTGTGGCAAAAATGCAGAAATTCCCCATATTTTGAGGTAAAAAGGCTGAAATTCCCCTTATTTGGGGACAAAAAGGCAGAAATTTCCCTTATTTTGTGTCAAAATTGCAGAAATTTCACTTATTTCAGGGTAATAAGTCAGAATTTTTTTTATTTTGGGGCAAAAAAGACAGAAATTCCCTTTCTTTTGGGGAAAAAAGACAGAAATTCAACTTATTTAGAGGCAAAAAAGCAGAAATTCCCCTTATTTTGGAGCAAAAATGAAGAAATTTCCCTTTTTTATGGCAAAAAGGTATGCATTCTTTTTATTTTCGGGCAAAAAGGCAGAAATTCCCTGTATTTTGGAGCAAAATTGCAGAAATTCCCCTAATTGTGGGGCAAAAAGGCAGAAATTCTCTATATGTTGGGGCAAAAAGACAGAAATTTTTCTTATTGTGGGTCAAAACTCAGAAATTCCACTTAATTTGGGGCAAAATTCCAGAAATTTCACTTATTTTGGGGCAAAATTGTAGAAATTTCACTTATTTTGTGGCAAAATTTCAGAAATTTCACTTATTTCAGAAAAAAAAAAGCAGAAATTTTTTTTATTTGGAAGCAAAAAGGCGGAAATATCTTTTATTTTGGTACAAAATTGCAGAAATTTCTTTTATTTTGGGGCAAAATTGCAGAAATTTCAGTTATTTTGGGGCAAAATTGCAAAAATTTCATTTATATCAGGAAAAAAGGCAGAAATTTTCTTTATTATGGGGCAAAAAGGCAGAAATTCCTAATATTTTGTGGCAAAAATGCAGAAATTCCCCTTATTTTGAGGTAAAAATGTTGAAATTCCCTTTATTTGGGGGCAAAAAGGCAGAAATTTCACTTACTTCAGGGTAATAATTCAGAAATTTTCCTTATTTTGAAACAAAAAAGACAGAAATTCCCTTTTTTGGGGGGGAAAAAAACAGAAATTTCATTTATTTAGAGTCAAAAAGGCAGAAATTCCCCTTATTTTGGAGCAAAAATGAAGAAATTTCCCTTTTTTATGGCAAAAAGGTATGCATTCTTATTATTTTCGGGCAAAAAGGCAGAAATTCCCCGTATTTTGGAGCAAAATTGCAGAAATTCCCCTAATTGTGGGGCAAAAAGGCAGAAATTCCCTATATGTTGAGGCAAAAAGACAGAAATTCTCCTTATTTTGGGTCAAAAACTCAAAAATTCCACTTATTTTGGGGCTAAATTCAAGAAATTTCACTCTTTTTAAGTCAAAATTGTAGAAATTTCACTTATTTTGAGGCAAAATTTCAGAAATTTCACTTATTTCAGAAAAAAAAAGCAGAAATTTTCTTATTTGGAAGCAAAAAGGCAGAAATTTCTTTTATTTTGGTACAAAATTGCAGAAATTTTCCTTATTTTGGGGCAAAATTGCAGAAATTTCACTTATTTTGGGGCAAAATTGCAGAAATTTCACTTATTTCGGGGAAAAAAGCAGAAATTTTCCTTATTTTGGGGCAAAAAGGCAGAAATTCGTAATATTTTGTGGCAAAAATGCAGAAATTCCCCTTATTTTGATGTAAAAAGGCTGAAATTCCCTTTATTTGGGGGCAAAAAGGTAGAAATTTCCCTTATTTTGGGTCAAAATTGCAGAAATTTCACTTATTTCAGGGTAATAAGTCACATATTTCCCTTATTTTGGGGCAAAAAGGATTGAAATTCCCTTTGTTTTGGGGGACAAAGACAGAAATTGCACATATTTAGAGGCATAAAAGCAGAAATTCCCCTTATTTTGGAGAAAAAATGAAGAAATTTTCCATTTTTATGGCAAAAAGGTATGCATTCTACTTATTTTTGAGCAAAAAGTCAGAAATTCCCCGTATTTTGGAGCAAAATTGCAGAAATTCCCCTAATTGTGGGGCAAAAAGGCAGAAATTTCCTATATGTTGGGGCAAAAAGACAGAAATCCTCCTTATTTTGTGGCAAAACTCAGAATTTCCACTTATTTTTGGGCAAAATTCCAGAAATTTCCCTTATTATGGGGCAAAATTTCAGAAATTTCACTTATTTTGGGGCAAAATTGCAGAAATTTCACTTATTTCATGGAAAAAAAGCAGAAATTTTCTTATTTTGTGGCAAAAAGGCAGAAATTTTTTTTATTTTGGTACAAAATTGCCGAAATTTTTCTTATTTTGGGCAAAAAGTAAGAAATTTTCCATATTTTGGGGCAAAAATGCAAAAATTCCCCTTATTTTGAGGTAAAAAGGCTGAAATTACCCTTATTTGGAGGAGAATAGGCAGAAATTTCTCTTATGTTGGGGCAAAATTGCAGAAATTTCACTTATTTCAGGGTAATAAGTCAGAAATTTTTTTTATTTAGGGGCAAAAAGACAGAAATTCCCTTTGTTTTGGGGGAAAAGACAGAAATTCCACTTATTTAGAGGCAAAAAAGCATAAATTTCTCTTAATTTAGAGCAAAATTGCAGAAATTTTTCTTTTTTATGTAAAAAAGGTATGCATTCTTCTTATTTTCGAGCAAAAAGGCAGAAATTCCCCGTATTTTGGACCAAAATTGCAGAAATTCCCCTAATTGTGGGGCAAAAAGGCAGAAATTTCGTATATGTTGGGGCATAAAGACAGAAATTCTCCTTATTGTGGGTCAAAACTCAGAAATTCCATTAATTTGGGGCAAAATTCAAGAAATTTCACTTATTTTGGGGCAAAATTGTAGAAATTTTACTTATTTTGGGGCAAAATTTCAAAAATTTCACTTATTTCAGGGAAAAAAAGCAGAAATTTTCTTATTTTGTGGCAAAAAGGCAGAAATTTTCCATATTATGCGGCAAAAATGCAAAAATTCCCCTTATTTTGAGGTAAAAAGGCTGAAATTTCCCTTATTTGGGGGCAAAAAGGCAGAAATTCCTCGTATTTTAGAACAAAATTGCAGAAATTCCCCTAAAGAGGGGCAAAAAGGCAGAAATTCCCTATATGTTGGGGCAAAAAGACAGAAATTCTTCTTATTGTGGGTCAAAACTCAGAAATTCCACTTAATTTGGGGCAAAATTCCAGAAATTTCACTTATTTTGGGGCAAAATTGGAGAAATTTCACTTATTTTGTGGCAAAATTTCAGAAATTTCACTTATTTCAGAAAAAAAAGCAGAAATTTTCTTATTTGGAAGCAAAAAGGTGGAAATATCTTTTATTTTGGTACAAAATTGCAGAAATTTCCCTTATTTTGGGGCAAAATTGGAGAAATTTCACTTATTTTGGTGCAAAATTGCAAAAATTTCATTTATTTCAGGGAAAAAGGCAGAACTTTTCCTTATTTTGGTGCAAAAAGGCAGAAATTCCTAATATTTTGTGGCAAAAATGCAGAAATTCCCTTTATTTTGAGGTAAAAAGGCTGAAATTCCCCTTATTTGGGGGCAAAAAAGGCAGAAATTTCACTTACTTCAGGGTAATAATTCAGAAATTTTCCTTATTTTGAAACAAAAAAGACAGAAATTCCCTTTGTTTTGGGGGAAAAAGACAGAAATTCCACTTATTTAGAGTCAAAAAGGCAGAAATTCCCCTTATTTTGGAGCAAAAATGAAGAAATTTCCCTTTTTTATGGCAAAAAGTTATGCATTCTTATTATTTTCGGGCAAAAAGGCAGAAATTCCCCGTATTTTGGAGCAAAATTGCAGAAATTCCCCTAATTGTGGGGCAAAAAGGCAGAAATTCCCTATATGTTGAGGCAAAAAGACAGAAATTCTTCTTATTTTGGGTCAAAACTCAGAAATTCCAATTATTTTGGGGAAAAATTCAAGAAATTTCACTTATTTTAAGTCAAAATTGTAGAAATTTCACTTATTTTGAGGCAAAATTTCAGAAATTTCACTTATTTCAGAAAAAAAGCAGAAATTTTCTTATTTGGAAGCAAAAAGGCAGAAAATTTCTTTTATTTTGGTACAAAATTGCAGAAATTTTCCTTATTTTGGGGCAAAATTGCAGAAATTTCACTTATTTTGGGGTAAAATTGCAGAAATTTCACTTATTTCAGGGAAAAAAGGCAGAAATTTTCCTTATTTTGGGGCAAAAAGGCAGAAATTCCTAATATTTTGTAGCAAAAATGCAGAAATTCCCCTTATTTTGAGGTAAAAAGGCTGAAATTCCCCTTATTTGGGGGCAAAAAGGCAGAAATTTCCCTTATTTTGGGTCAAAATTGCAGAAATTTCACTTATTTCAGGTTAATAAGTCAGAAATTTCCCTTATTTTGGTGCAAAAATGACACAAATTCCCTTTGTTTTGGGGGACAAAGACAGAAATTCCACATATTTAGAGGCATAAAAGCAGAAATTCCCCTTATTTTGGAGCAAAAATGAAGAAATTTTCTTTTTTATGGCAAAAAGGTATGCATTCTTCTTATTTTTGAGCAAAAAGGCAGAAATTCCCTGTATTTTGGAGCAAAATTGCAGAAATTCCCCTAATTGTGGGGCAAAGAGGCAGATATTCCCTATATGTTGGGGCAAAAAGACAGAAATTCTCCTTATTTTGTGTCAAAACTCAAAAATTCCACTAATTTTGGGGCAAAATTCCAGAAATTTCACTTATTTTGGGGCAAAATAGTAGAAATTTCCCTTAATTTGGGGCAAAATTGCAGAAATTTCACTTATTTTGTTGCAAAATTGCAGAAATTTCACTTACTTCAGGGTAATAAGTAAGAAATTTTTCTTATTTTGGAACAAAAAAGACAGAAATTCCCTATGTTTTGGGGAAGAAAGACAGAAATTCCACTTATTTAGAGTCAAAAAGGCAGAAATTCCCATTATTTTGGAGCAAAAATGAAGAAATTTCCCTTTTTTATGGCAAAAAGTTATGCATTCTTCTTATTTTCGGGCAAAAAGGCAGAAATTCCCCGTATTTTGGAGCAAAATTGCAGACATTCCCCTAATTGTGGGGCAAAAAAGCAGAAATTGCCTATATGTTGGGGCAAAAAGACAGAAATTCTCCTTATTTTAGGGCAAAATTCAGAAATTTAACTTATTTTGAGGCAAAATTGCAGAAATTTCATTTATTTCAGAAAAAAAGCAAAATTTTCTTATTTTGGGGCAAAAAGGCAGAAATTTCTTTTATTTTCGTACAAAATTTCAGAAATTTTTCTTAATTTGGGGCAAAAAGGCAGAAATTTCCCATATTTTGGGGCAAAAATGCAGAAATTCCTCTTATTTTGAGGTAAAAATGCTGAAATTCCCCTTATTTGGGGTCAAAAAGCAGAAATTTCTCTTATTTGGTGCAAAATTCCAGAAATTTCCCTTATTTTGGGGCAAAATTGCAGTAATTTCACTTATTTTGGCACAAAATTGCAGAAAATTCACTTATTTCAGGGAAAAAAGGCAGAAATTTTCCTTATTTTTGGGCAAAAAAACAGAAATTTTGCTTATTTTGGGGCAAAAAAGACAGAAATTCCCTTTGTTTTCGGGGAAAAAGACAGAAATTCCACATATTTAGAGGCAAAAAAGCAGAAATTTCCCTTACTTTGGAGCAAAATTGCAAAAATTTACCTTTTTTATGGCAAAAAGGTATGCATTCTTCTTATTTTCGAGCAAAAAGGCAGAAATTCCCCGTATTTTGGACCAAAATTGCAGAAATTCCCCTAATTGTGGGGCAAAAAGGCAGAAATTTCGTATATGTTGGGGCATAAAGACAGAAATTCTCCTTATTGTGGGTCAAAACTCAGAAATTCCATTAATTTGGGGCAAAATTCAAGAAATTTCACTTATTTTGGGGCAAAATTGTAGAAATTTTACTTATTTTGGGGCAAAATTTCAAAAATTTCACTTATTTCAGGGAAAAAAAGCAGAAATTTTCTTATTTTGTGGCAAAAAGGCAGAAATTTTCCATATTATGCGGCAAAAATGCAAAAATTCCCCTTATTTTGAGGTAAAAAGGCTGAAATTTCCCTTATTTGGGGGCAAAAAGGCAGAAATTCCTCGTATTTTAGAACAAAATTGCAGAAATTCCCCTAATTGTGGGGCAAAAAGGCAGAAATTCCCTATATGTTGGGGCAAAAAGACAGAAATTCTTCTTATTGTGGGTCAAAACTCAGAAATTCCACTTAATTTGGGGCAAAATTCCAGAAATTTCACTTATTTTGGGGAAAATTGGAGAAATTTCACTTATTTTGTGGCAAAATTTCAGAAATTTCACTTATTTCAGAAAAAAAGCAGAAATTTTCTTATTTGGAAGCAAAAAGGTGGAAATATCTTTTATTTTGGTACAAAATTGCAGAAATTTCCCTTATTTTGGGGCAAAATTGGAGAAATTTCACTTATTTTGGTGCAAAATTGCAAAAATTTCATTTATTTCAGGGAAAAAGGCAGAACTTTTCCTTATTTTGGTGCAAAAAGGCAGAAATTCCTAATATTTTGTGGCAAAAATGCAGAAATTCCCTTTATTTTGAGGTAAAAAGGCTGAAATTCCCCTTATTTGGGGGCAAAAAAGGCAGAAATTTCACTTACTTCAGGGTAATAATTCAGAAATTTTCCTTATTTTGAAACAAAAAAGACAGAAATTCCCTTTGTTTTGGGGGAAAAAGACAGAAATTCCACTTATTTAGAGTCAAAAAGGCAGAAATTCCCCTTATTTTGGAGCAAAAATGAAGAAATTTCCCTTTTTTATGGCAAAAAGTTATGCATTCTTATTATTTTCGGGCAAAAAGGCAGAAATTCCCCGTATTTTGGAGCAAAATTGCAGAAATTCCCCTAATTGTGGGGCAAAAAGGCAGAAATTCCCTATATGTTGAGGCAAAAAGACAGAAATTCTCCTTATTTTGGGTCAAAACTCAGAAATTCCAATTATTTTGGGGAAAAATTCAAGAAATTTCACTTATTTTAAGTCAAAATTGTAGAAATTTCACTTATTTTGAGGCAAAATTTCAGAAATTTCACTTATTTCAGAAAAAAAGCAGAAATTTTCTTATTTGGAAGCAAAAAGGCAGAAATTTCTTTTATTTTGGTACAAAATTGCAGAAATTTTCCTTATTTTGGGGCAAAATTGCAGAAATTTCACTTATTTTGGGGTAAAATTGCAGAAATTTCACTTATTTCAGGGAAAAAAGGCAGAAATTTTCCTTATTTTGGGGCAAAAAGGCAGAAATTCCTAATATTTTGTAGCAAAAATGCAGAAATTCCCCTTATTTTGAGGTAAAAAGGCTGAAATTCCCCTTATTTGGGGGCAAAAAGGCAGAAATTTCCCTTATTTTGGGTCAAAATTGCAGAAATTTCACTTATTTCAGGTTAATAAGTCAGAAATTTCCCTTATTTTGGTGCAAAAATGACACAAATTCCCTTTGTTTTGGGGGACAAAGACAGAAATTCCACATATTTAGGGGCATAAAAGCAGAAATTCCCCTTATTTTGGAGCAAAAATGAAGAAATTTTCTTTTTTTATGGCAAAAAGGTATGCATTCTTCTTATTTTTGAGCAAAAAGGCAGAAATTCCCTGTATTTTGGAGCAAAATTGCAGAAATTCCCCTAATTGTGGGGCAAAAAGGCAGATATTCCCTATATGTTGGGGCAAAAAGACAGAAATTCTCCTTATTTTGTGTCAAAACTCAGAAATTCCACTAATTTTGGGGCAAAATTCCAGAAATTTCACTTATTTTGGGGCAAAATAGTAGAAATTTCCCTTAATTTGGGGCAAAATTGCAGAAATTTCACTTATTTTGTTGCAAAATTGCAGAAATTTCACTTACTTCAGGGTAATAAGTAAGAAATTTTTCTTATTTTGGAACAAAAAAGACAGAAATTCCCTATGTTTTGGGGAAGAAAGACAGAAATTCCACTTATTTAGAGTCAAAAAGGCAGAAATTCCCATTATTTTGGAGCAAAAATGAAGAAATTTCCCTTTTTTATGGCAAAAAGTTATGCATTCTTCTTATTTTCGGGCAAAAAGGCAGAAATTCCCCGTATTTTGGAGCAAAATTGCAGACATTCCCCTAATTGTGGGGCAAAAAAGCAGAAATTGCCTATATGTTGGGGCAAAAAGACAGAAATTCTCCTTATTTTAGGGCAAAATTCAGAAATTTAACTTATTTTGAGGCAAAATTGCAGAAATTTCATTTATTTCAGAAAAAAAGCAAAATTTTCTTATTTTGGGGCAAAAAGGCAGAAATTTCTTTTATTTTCGTACAAAATTTCAGAAATTTTTCTTAATTTGGGGCAAAAAGGCAGAAATTTCCCATATTTTGGGGCAAAAATGCAGAAATTCCTCTTATTTTGAGGTAAAAATGCTGAAATTCCCCTTATTTGGGGTCAAAAAGCAGAAATTTCTCTTATTTGTTGCAAAATTCCAGAAATTTCCTTTATTTTGGGGCAAAATTGCAGTAATTTCACTTATTTTGGCACAAAATTGCAGAAAATTCACTTATTTCAGGGAAAAAAGGCAGAAATTTTCCTTATTTTTGGGCAAAAAACCAGAAATTTTCCTTATTTTGGGGCAAAAAAGACAGAAATTCCCTTTGTTTTCGGGGAAAAAGACAGAAATTCCACATATTTAGAGGCAAAAAAGCAGAAATTTCCCTTACTTTGGAGCAAAATTGCAAAAATTTACCTTTTTTATGGCAAAAAGGTATGCATTCTTCTTATTATCGGGCAAAAAGGCAGAAATTCCCCGTATTTTGGACCAAAATTGCAGAAATTCCCCTAATTGTGGGGCAAAAAGGCAGAAATTCCCTATATGTTAGGGCAAAAAGACAGAAATTCTCCTTATTGTGGGTCAAAACTCAGAAATTCCACTTAATTTGGGGCATAATTCCAGAAATTTCACTTATTTTGGGGCAAAATTTCAGAAATTTCACTTATTTCAGAAAAAAAAGCAGAAATTTTCTTATTTGGAATAAAAAAGGCAGAAATATCTTTTATTATGGTACAAAATTGCAGAAATTTCCCTTATTTTGGGGCAAAATTGCAGACATTTCACTTATTTTGGGGCAAAATTGCACAAATTTCATTTATTTCAGGGAAAAAGGCAGAAATTTTCCTTATTTTGGGGCAAAAAGGCAGAAATTCCTAATATTTTGTGGCAAAAATGCAGAAATTCCTCTTATTTTGAGGTAAAAAGGCTGAAATTCCCCTTATTTGGGGGCAAAAAGGCATAAATTTCACTTACTTCAGGGTAATAATTCAGAAATTTTCCTTATTTTGAAACAAAAAAGACAGAAATTCCCTTTGTATTGGGGGAAAAAGACAGAAATTCCACTTTTTTAGAGTCAAAAAGGCAGAAATTCCCCTTATTTTGGAGCAAAAATGAAGAAATTTCCCTTTTTAATGGCAAAAAGGTATGCATTCTTATTATTTTCGGGCAAAAAGGCAGAAATTCCCCGTATTTTGGAGCAAAATTGCAGAAATTCCCCTAATTGTGGGGCAAAAAGGCAGAAATTCCCTATATGTTGGGTCAAAAAGACAGAAATTCTCCTTATTTTAGGGCAAAATTCAGAAATTTAACTTATTTTGAAGCAAAATTGCAGAAATTTCATTTATTTCAGAAAAAAAGCAAAATTTTCTTATTTTGGGGCAAAAAGGCAGAAATTTCTTTTATTTTCGTACAAAATTGCAGAAATTTTTCTTAATTTGGGGCAAAAAGGCAGAAATTTCCCATATTTTGGGGCAAAAATGCAGAAATTCCCCTTATTTTGAGGTAAAAAGGCTGAAATTCCCCTTATTTGGGGTCAAAAAGCAGAAATTTCTCTTATTTTGGGGCAAAATTCCAGAAATTTCCCTTATTTTGGGGCAAAATTGCAGAAATTTCACTTATTTTGGGGCAAAATTTCAGAAAATTCACAAATTTCAGGGAAAAAAGCAGAAATATTCTTTATTTTTGGGCAAAAAAACAGAAATTCCTAATATTTTGTGGCAAAAATGCAGAAATTCCCCTTATTTTGAGGTAAAAAGTTTGATATTCCCCTTATTTGGGGGCAAAAAGGAAGAAATTTTCTTTATTTTGGGGCAAAAAAGACAGAAATTCGCTTTGGTTTCGGGAAAAAAGACAGAAATTCCACATATTTAGAGGCAAAAAAGCAGAAATTTCCCTTATTTTGGAGCAAAATTGCAAAAATTTCCCTTTTTTATGGCAAAAAGTTATGCATTCTTCTTATTATCGGGCAAAAAGGCAGAAATTCCCCGTATTTTGGAGCAAAATTGCAGAAATTTCCCTAATTGTGGGGCAAAAAGGCAGAAATTCCCTATATGTTAAGGCAAAAAGACAGAAATTCTTCTTATTTTGTGGCAAAACTCAGAAATTCCACTTATTTTGGGGCAAAATTCAAGAAATTTCCATTATTTTGGGGCAAAATTGCAGAACTTTCACTTATTTTGTGGCAAAATTGCAGAAATTTCATTTATTTCAGGGAAAAAAGGCAGAAATTTTCCTTATTTTGGGGCAAAAAGGCAGAAATTCCTAATATTTTGTGGCAAAAATCCAGAAATTCCCCTTATTTTGAGGTAAAAAGGCTGAAATTCCCCTTATTTGGGGGCAAAAACGCAGAAATTTCCCTTATTTTGGGGCAAAATTGCTGAAATTTCACTTATTTCAGGGTAATAAGTCAGAAATTTTCTTTATTTTGGGGCTAAAAGGACAGAAATTTCCTTTGTTTTGGGGGAAAAAGACAGAAATTCTACTTATTTAGAGTCAAAAATGCAGAAATTCCTCTTATTTGGGAAAAAAAGGAAGAAATTTCCCTTTTTTATGGCAAAAAGGTATGCATTCTTCTTATTTTTGGGCAAAAAGGCAGAAATTCCCCGAATTTTGGAGCAAAATTGCAGAAATTCCCCTAATTGTGGGGTAAAAAGGCAGAAATTCCCTATATGTTGGGGCAAAAAGACAGAAATTCTCCTTATTTTGGGTCAAAACCCAGAAATTCCACTTATTTTGGGGCAAAATTCCAGACTTTTCACTTATTTTGGGGCAAAATTGTAGAAATTTCACTTATTTTGGGGCAAAATTTCAGAAATTTCATTTATTTCAGAAAAAAAATAAGCAGAAATTTTCTTATTTGGAAGCAAAAAGGCAGAAATTTCTTTTATTTTGGTACAAAATGGCAGAAATTTTCCTTAATTTGGGGCAAAATTGCAGAAATTTCACTTATTTTGGGGCAAAATTGCAGAAATTTCACTTATTTCAGGGAAAAAAGGCAGAAATTTTCCTTATTTTGGGACAAAAGGCAGAAATTTCTTATATTTTGTGGCAAAAATGCAGAAGTTCCCTTTATTTTGAGGTAAAATGGCTGAAATTCTCCTTATTTGGGGGCAAAAAGGCATAAATTTCCCTTATTTTGTTGCAAAATTGCAGAAATTTCACTTACTTCAGGGTAATAAGTAAGAATTTTTTCTTATTTTGGAACAAAAAAGACAGAAATTCCCTTTGTTTTGGGGGAGAAAGACAGAAATTCCACTTATTTAGAGTCAAAAACGCAGAAATTCCCCTTATTTTGGAGCAAAAATGAAGAAATTTCCCTTTTTAATGGCAAAAAGTTATGCATTCTTCTTATTTTCGGGCAAAAAGGCAGAAATTCCCCGTATTTTGGAGCAAAATTGCAGACATTCCAGTAATTGTGGTGCAAAAAGGCAGAAATTCCCTATATGTTAGGTCAAAAAGACAGAAATTCTCCTTATTTTAGGGCAAAATTCAGAAATTTAACTTATTTTGAGGCAAAATTGCAGAAATTTCATTTATTTCAGAAAAAAAGCAAAATTTTCTTATTTTGGGGCAAAAAGGCAGAAATTTCTTTTATTTTGGTACAAAATTGCAGAAATTTTTCTTAATTTGGGGCAAAAAGGCAGAAATTTCCCATATTTTGGGGCAAAAATGCAGAAATTCCCCTTATTTTGAGGTAAAAAGGCTGAAATTCCCCTTATTTGGGGTCAAAATGCAGAAATTTCTATTATTTTGGGGCAAAATTCCAGAAATTTCCCTTATTTTGGGGCAAAATTGCAGAAATTTCACTTATTTTGGGGCAAAATTGCAGAAAATTCACTTATTTCACGGAAAAAATGCAGAAATTTTCCTTATTTTTGGGCAAAAAAACAGAAATTCCTAATATTTTGTGGCAAAAATGCAGAAATTCCCCTTATTTTGAGGTAAAAAGGCTGATATTCCCCTTATTTGGGAGCAAAAAGGCAGAAATTTTCCTTATTTTGTGGCAAAAACGACAGAAATTCCCTTTGATTTCGGGGAAAAAGACAGAAATTCCACATATTTAGAGGCAAAAAAGCAGAAATTTCCCTTGTTTTGGAGCAAAATTGCAAAAATTTCCCTTTTTTATGGCAAAAAGGTATGCATTCTTCTTATTATCGGGCAAAAAGGCAGAAATTCCCCGTATTTTGGAGCAAAATTGCAGAAATTCCCCTAATTGTGGGGCAAAAAGGCAGAAATTCCCTATATGTTAGGGCAAAAAGACAGACATTCTCCTTATTTTGGGTCAAAACTCAGAAATTCCACTTAATTTTTGGCATAATTCCAGAAATTTCACTTATTTTGGGGCAAAATTTCAGAAATTTCACTTATTTCAGAAAAAAAGCAGAAATTTTCTTATTCGGAATAAAAAAGGCAGAAATATCTTTTATTATAGTACAAAATTGCAGAAATTTCCCTTATTTTGGGGCAAAATTGCAGAAATTTCACTTATTTTGGGGCAAAATTGCAGAAATTTCATTTATTTCAGGGAAAAAAGGCAGAAATTTTCCTTATTTTGGGGCAAAAAGGCAGAAATTCCTAATATTTTGTGGCAAAAATGCAGAAATTCCTCTTATTTTGAGGTAAAAAGGCTGAAATATCCCTTATTTGGGGGCAAAAAGGCAGAAATTTCACTTACTTCAGGGTAATAATTCAGAAATTTTCTTAATTTTGAAACAAAAAAGACAGAAATTCCCTTTGTTTTGGGGGAAAAAGACAGAAATTCCACTTATTTAGAGTCAAAAAGACAGAAATTCCCCTTATTTTGGAGCAAAAATGAAGAAATTTTTCTTTTTTATGGCAAAAAGGTATGCATTCTTATTATTTTCGGGCAAAAAGGCAGAAATTTTCCGTATTTTGGAGCAAAATTGCAGAAATTCCCCTAATTGTGGGGCAAAAAGGCAGAAATTCCCTATATGTTGGGGCAAAAAGACAGAAATTCTCCTTATTTTGGGTCAAAACTCAGAAATTCCACTTATTTTGGGGCAAAATTCCAGAAATTTCACTTATTTTGGGGCAAAATTGTAGAAATTTCACTTATTTTGGGGCAAAATTTCAGAAATTTTATTTATTTCAGAAAAAAAATAAGCAGAAATTTTCTTATTTGGAAGCAAAAAGGCAGAAATTTCTTTTATTTTGGTACAAAATTGCAGAAATTTTCCTTAATTTGGGGCAAAATTGCAGAAATTTCACTTATTTTGGGGCAAAATTGCAGAAATTTCACTTATTTCAGGGAAAAAAGGCAGAAATTTTCCTTATTTTGGGGCAAAAAGGCAGAAATTTCTTATATTTTGTGGCAAAAATGCAGAAGTTCCCTTTAGTTTGAGGTAAAATGGCTGAAATTCTCCTTATTTGGGGGCAAAAAGGCAGAAATTTCCCTTATTTTGTTGCAAAATTGCAGAAATTTCACTTACTTCAGGGTAATAAGTAAGAATTTTTTCTTATTTTGGAACAAAAAAGACAGAAATTCCCTTTGTTTTGGGGGAGAAAGACAGAAATTCCACTTATTTAGAGTCAAAAACGCAGAAATTCCCTTTATTTTGGAGCAAAAATGAAGAAATTTCCCTTTTTAATGGCAAAAAGTTATGCATTCTTCTTATTTTCGGGCAAAAAGGCAGAAATTCCCCGTATTTTGGAGCAAAATTGTAGACATTCCAGTAATTGTGGTGCAAAAAGGCAGAAATTCCCTATATGTTAGGTCAAAAAGACAGAAATTCTCCTTATTTTAGGGCAAAATTCAGAAATTTAACATATTTTGAGGCAAAATTGCAGAAATTACATTTATTTCAGAAAAAAAGCAAAATTTTCTTATTTTGGGGCAAAAAGGCAGAAATTTCTTTTATTTTGGTACAAAATTGCAGAAATTTTTCTTAATTTGGGGCAAAAAGGCAGAAATTTCCCATATTTTGGGGCAAAAATGCAGAAATTCCCCTTATTTTGAGGTAAAAAGGCTGAAATTCCCCTTATTTGGGGTCAAAATGCAGAAATTTCTATTATTTTGGGGCAAAATTCCAGAAATTTCCCTTATTTTGGGGCAAAATTGCAGAAATTTCACTTATTTTGGGGCAAAATTGCAGAAAATTCACTTATTTCACGGAAAAAAGGCAGAAATTTTCCTTATTTTTGGGCAAAAAAACAGAAATTCCTAATATTTTGTGGCAAAAATGCAGAAATTCCCCTTATTTTGAGGTATAAAGGCTGATATTCCCCTTATTTGGGGGCAAAAAGGCAGAAATTTTCCTTATTTTGGGGCAAAAACGACAGAAATTCCCTTTGTTTTTGGGGAAAAAGACAGAAATTCCACATATTTAGAGGCAAAAAAGCAGAAATTTCCCTTATTTTGGAGCAAAATTGCAAAAATTTCCCTTTTTTATGGCAAAAAGGTATGCATTTTTCTTATTATCGGGCAAAAAGGCAGAAATTCCCCGTATTTTGGAGCAAAATTGCAGAAATTCCCCTAATTGTGGGGCAAAAGGCAGAAATTCCCTATATGTTAGGGCAAAAAGACAGACATTCTCCTTATTGTGGGTCAAAACTCAGAAATTCCACTTAATTTTTGGCATAATTCCAGAAATTTCACTTATTTTGGGGCAAAATTTCAGAAATTTCACTTATTTCAGAAAAAAAAGCAGAAATTTTCTTATTCGGAATAAAAAAGGCAGAAATATCTTTTATTATGGTACAAAATTGCAGAAATTTCCCTTATTTTGGGGCAAAATTGCAGAAATTTCACTTATTTTGGGGCAAAATTGCAGAAATTTCATTTATTTCAGGGAAAAAAGGCAGAAATTTTCCTTATTTTGGGGCAAAAAGGCAGAAATTCCTAATATTTTGTGGCAAAAATGCAGAAATTCCTCTTATTTTGAGGTAAAAAGGCTGAAATTCCCCTTATTTGGGGGCAAAAAGGCAGAAATTTCACTTACTTCAGGGTAATAATTCAGAAATTTTCTTAATTTTGAAACAAAAAAGACAGAAATTCCCTTTGTTTTGGGGGAAAAAGACAGAAATTCCACTTATTTAGAGTCAAAAAGACAGAAATTCCCCTTATTTTGGAGCAAAAATGAAGAAATTTTTCTTTTTTATGGCAAAAAGGTATGCATTCTTATTATTTTCGGGCAAAAAGGCAGAAATTTTCCGTATTTTGGAGCAAAATTGCAGAAATTCCCCTAATTGTGGTGCAAAAAGGCATAAATTCCCTATATGTTGGGTCAAAAAGACAGAAATTCTCTTTATTTTAGGGCAAAATTCAGAAATTTAACTTATTTTGAGGCAAAATTGCAGAAATTTCATTTATTTCAGAAAAAAAGCAAAATTTTCTTATTTTGGGGCAAAAAGGCAGAAATTTCTTTTATTTTGGTACAAAATTGCAGAAATTTTTCTTAATTTGGGGCAAAAAGGCAGAAATTTCCCATATTTTGGGGCAAAAATGCAGAAATTCCCCTTATTTTGAGGTAAAAAGGCTGAAATTCCCCTTATTTGGGGTCAAAAAGCAGAAATTTCTCTTATTTTGGGGCAAAATTCCAGAAATTTCCCTTATTTTGGGGCAAAATTGCAGAAATTTCACTTATTTTGGGGCAAAATTGCAGAAAATTCACAAATTTCAGGGAAAAAAGGCAGAAATTTTCCTTATTTTTGGGCAAAAAAACAGAAATTCCTAATATTTTGTGGCAAAAATGCAGAAATTCCCCTTATTTTGAGGTAAAAAGGCTGATATTCCCTTTATTTGGGGGCAAAAAGGAAGAAGTTTTCTTTATTTTGGGGCAAAAAAGACAGAAATTCGCTTTGTTTTCGGGGAAAAAGACAGAAATTCCACATATTTAGAGGCAAAAAAGCAGATATTTCCCTTATTTTGGAGCAAAATTGCAAAAATTTCCCTTTTTTATGGCAAAAAGGTATGCATTCTTCTTATTTTTGGGCAAAAAGGCAGAAATTCCCCGTATTTTGGAGCAAAATTGCAGAAATTCCCCTAATTGTGGGGCAAAAAGGCAGATATTCCCTATATGTTGGGGCAAAAAGACAGAAATTCTCCTTATTTTGTGTCAAAACTCAGAAATTCCACTAATTTTGGGGCAAAATTCCAGAAATTTCACTTATTTTGGGGCAAAATAGTAGAAATTTCCCTTAATTTGGGGCAAAATTGCAGAAATTTCACTTATTTTGTTGCAAAATTGCAGAAATTTCACTTACTTCAGGGTAATAAGTAAGAAATTTTTCTTATTTTGGAACAAAAAAGACAGAAATTCCCTATGTTTTGGGGAAGAAAGACAGAAATTCCACTTATTTAGAGTCAAAAAGGCAGAAATTCCCATTATTTTGGAGCAAAAATGAAGAAATTTCCCTTTTTTATGGCAAAAAGTTATGCATTCTTCTTATTTTCGGGCAAAAAGGCAGAAATTCCCCGTATTTTGGAGCAAAATTGCAGACATTCCCCTAATTGTGGGGCAAAAAAGCAGAAATTGCCTATATGTTGGGGCAAAAAGACAGAAATTCTCCTTATTTTAGGGCAAAATTCAGAAATTTAACTTATTTTGAGGCAAAATTGCAGAAATTTCATTTATTTCAGAAAAAAAGCAAAATTTTCTTATTTTGGGGCAAAAAGGCAGAAATTTCTTTTATTTTCGTACAAAATTTCAGAAATTTTTCTTAATTTGGGGCAAAAAGGCAGAAATTTCCCATATTTTGGGGCAAAAATGCAGAAATTCCTCTTATTTTGAGGTAAAAATGCTGAAATTCCCCTTATTTGGGGTCAAAAAGCAGAAATTTCTCTTATTTGGTGCAAAATTCCAGAAATTTCCCTTATTTTGGGGCAAAATTGCAGTAATTTCACTTATTTTGGCACAAAATTGCAGAAAATTCACTTATTTCAGGGAAAAAAGGCAGAAATTTTCCTTATTTTTGGGCAAAAAAACAGAAATTTTCCTTATTTTGGGGCAAAAAAGACAGAAATTCCCTTTGTTTTCGGGGAAAAAGACAGAAATTCCACATATTTAGAGGCAAAAAAGCAGAAATTTCCCTTACTTTGGAGCAAAATTGCAAAAATTTACCTTTTTTATGGCAAAAAGGTATGCATTCTTCTTATTATCGGGCAAAAAGGCAGAAATTCCCCGTATTTTGGACCAAAATTGCAGAAATTCCCCTAATTGTGGGGCAAAAAGGCAGAAATTCCCTATATGTTAGGGCATAAAGACAGAAATTCTCCTTATTGTGGGTCAAAACTCAGATATTCCACTTAATTTGGGGCATAATTCCAGAAATTTCACTTATTTTGGGGCAAAATTTCAGAAATTTCACTTATTTCAGAAAAAAAAGCAGAAATTTTCTTATTTGGAATAAAAAAGGCAGAAATATCTTTTATTATGGTACAAAATTGCAGAAATTTCCCTTATTTTGGGGCAAAATTGCAGACATTTCACTTATTTTGGGGCAAAATTGCACAAATTTCATTTATTTCAGGGAAAAAGGCAGAAATTTTCCTTATTTTGGGGCAAAAAGGCAGAAATTCCTAATATTTTGTGGCAAAAATGCAGAAATTCCTCTTATTTTGAGGTAAAAAGGCTGAAATTCCCCTTATTTGGGGGCAAAAAGGCATAAATTTCACTTACTTCAGGGTAATAATTCAGAAATTTTCCTTATTTTGAAACAAAAAAGACAGAAATTCCCTTTGTATTGGGGGAAAAAGACAGAAATTCCACTTTTTTAGAGTCAAAAAGGCAGAAATTCCCCTTATTTTGGAGCAAAAATGAAGAAATTTCCCTTTTTAATGGCAAAAAGGTATGCATTCTTATTATTTTCGGGCAAAAAGGCAGAAATTCCCCGTATTTTGGAGCAAAATTGCAGAAATTCCCCTAATTGTGGGGCAAAAAGGCAGAAATTCCCTATATGTTGGGTCAAAAAGACAGAAATTCTCCTTATTTTAGGGCAAAATTCAGAAATTTAACTTATTTTGAAGCAAAATTGCAGAAATTTCATTTATTTCAGAAAAAAAGCAAAATTTTCTTATTTTGGGGCAAAAAGGCAGAAATTTCTTTTATTTTCGTACAAAATTGCAGAAATTTTTCTTAATTTGGGGCAAAAAGGCAGAAATTTCCCATATTTTGGGGCAAAAATGCAGAAATTCCCCTTATTTTGAGGTAAAAAGGCTGAAATTCCCCTTATTTGGGGTCAAAAAGCAGAAATTTCTCTTATTTTGGGGCAAAATTCCAGAAATTTCCCTTATTTTGGGGCAAAATTGCAGAAATTTTCCTTATTTTGGGGCAAAAAGGCAGAAATTTCTTATATTTTGTGGCAAAAATGCAGAAGTTCCCTTTATTTTGAGGTAAAATGGCTGAAATTCCCCTTATTTGAGGGAAAAAGGCAGAAATTTCCCTTATTTTGTTGCAAAATTGCAGAAATTTCACTTACTTCAGGGTAATAAGTAAGAATTTTTTCTTATTTTGAAACAAAATACAGAAATTCTCTTTGTTTTGGGGGAGAAAGACAGAAATTCCACTTATTTAGAGACAAAAACGCAGAAATTCCCCTTATTTTGGAGCAAAAATGAAGAAATTTCTCTTTTTAATGGCAAAAAGTTATGCATTCTTCTTATTATCGGGCAAAAAGGCAGAAATTCCCCGTATTTTGGAGCAATATTGCAGAAATTTCTCTAATTGTGGGGCAAAAAGGCAGAAATTCCCTATAAGTTAGGGCAAAAAGACAGAAATTCTTCTTATTTTGTGGCAAAACTCAACAATTCCACTTATTTTGGGGCAAAATTCAAGAAATTTCCATTATTTTGGGGCAAAATTGCAGAAATTTCACTTATTTTGGGGCAAAATTGCAGAAATTTCACTTATTTCAGGGAAAAAAGGCAGAAATTTCCCATATTTTGGGGCATAAATGCAGAAATTCCTCTTATTTTGAGGTAAAAAGGCTGAAATTCCCCTTATTTGGAGTCAAAAAGCAGAAATTTCTCTTATTTTGGGGCAAAATTCCAGAAATTTCCCTTATTTTGGGGCAAAATTGCAGAAAATTCACTTATTTTGGGGCAAAATTGCAGAAAATTCACTTATTTCAGGGAAAAAAGGCAGAAATTTTCCTTATTTTTGGGCAAAAAAACAGAAATTCCTAATATTTTGTGGCAAAAATGCAGAAATTCCCCTTATTTTGAGGTAAAAAGGCTGATATTCCCCTTATTTGGGGGCAAAAATGCAGAAATTTTCCTTATTTTGGGGCAAAAACGACAGAAATTCCCTTTGTTTTCGGGGAAAAAGACAGAAATTCCACATATTTAGAGGCAAAAAAGCAGAAATTTCCCTTATTTTGGAGCAAAATTGCAAAAATTTCCCTTTTTATGGCAAAAAGGTATGCATTTTTCTTATTATCAGGCAAAAATCCAGAAATTCCCCTTATTTTGAGGTAAAAAGGCTGAAATTCCCCTTATTTGGGGGCAAATACGCAGAAATTTCCCTTATTTTGGGGCAAAATTGCAGAAATTTCACTTATTTCAGGGTAATAAGTCAGAAATTTTCTTTATTTTGGGGCTAAAAGGACAGAAATTTCCTTTGTTTTGAAAGAAAAAGACAGAAATTCTACTTATTTAGAGTCAAAAATGCAGAAATTCCTCTTATTTGGGGAAAAAATGAAGAAATTTCCCTTTTTTATGGCAAAAAGGTATGCATTCTTCTTATTTTTGGGCAAAAAGGCAGAAATTCCCCGTATTTTGGAGCAAAATTGCAGAAATTCCCCTAATTGTGGGGCAAAAAGGCAGAAATTCCCTATATGTTGGGGCAAAAAGACAGGAATTCTCCTTATTTTGGGTCAAAACTCAGAAATTCCACTTATTTTGGGGCAAAATTCCAGAAATTTCACTTATTTTGGGGCAAAATTGTAGAAATTTCACTTATTTTGGGGCAAAATTTCAGAAATTTCATTTATTTCAGAAAAAAAATAAGTAGAAATTTTCTTATTTGGAAGCAAAAAGGCAGAAATTTCTTTTATTTTGGTACAAAATGGCAGAAATTTTCCTTAATTTGGGGCAAAATTGCAGAAATTTCACTTATTTTGGGGCAAAATTGCAGAAATTTCACTTATTTCATGGAAAAAAGGCAGAAATTTTCCTTATTTTGGGGCAAAAAAGCAGAAATTCCTTATATTTTGTGGCAAAAATGCAGAAGTTCCCTTTATTTTGAGGAAAAATGGCTGAAATTCCCCTTTTTTGGGGGCATAAAGGCATAAATTTCCCTTATTTTGTTGCAAAATTGCAGAAATTTCACTTACTTCAGGGTAATAACTAAAAATTTTTTCTTATTTTGGAACAAAAAAGACAGAAATTCCCTTTGTTTTGGGGGAGAAAGACAGAAATTCCACTTATTTAGAGTCAAAAAGGCAGAAATTCCCCTTATTTTGGAGCAAAAATGAAGAAATTTTCTTTTTTTATGGCAAAAAGGTATGCATTCTTATTTTCGGGCAAAAAGGCAGAAATTCCCAGTATTTTGGAGCAAAATTGCAGACATTCCCCTAATTGTGGTGCAAAAAGGCATAAATTCCCTATATGTTGGGTCAAAAAGACAGAAATTCTCCTTATTTTAGGGCAAAATTCAGAAATTTAACTTATTTTGAGGCTAATTTGCAGAAATTTCATTTATTTCAGAAAAAAAGCAAAATTTTCTTATTTTGGGGCAAAAAGGCAGAAATTTCTTTTATTTTGGTACCAAATTGCAGAAATTTTTCTTAATTAGGGGCAAAAAGGCAGAAATTTCCCATATTTTGGGGCAAAAATGCAGAAATTCCCCTTATTTTGAGGTAAAAAGGCTGAAATTGCCCTTATTTGGGGTCAAAAAGCAGAAATTTCTCTCATTTTGGGGCAAAATTCCAGAAATTTCCCTTATTTTGGGGCAAAATTGCAGAAATTTCACTTATTTTGGGGCAAAATTGCAGAAAATTCACTTATTTCAGGGAAAAAAGGCAGAAATTTTCCTTATTTTGGGGCAAAATTCAGAAATTCCTAATATTTTGTGGCAAAAATGCAGAAATTCTCCTTATTTTGTGGTAAAAAGGCTGATATTCCCCTTATTTGGGGGCAAAAAGGCAGAAATTTTCTTTATTTTGGGGCAAAAACGACAGAAATTCCCTTTGTTTTCGGGAAAAAAGACAGAAATTCCACATATTTAGAGGCAAAAAAGCAGAAATTTCCCTTATTTTGGAGCAAAATTGCAAAAATTTCCCTTTTTTATGGCAAAAAGGTATGCATTCTTCTTATTATCGGGCAAAAAGGCAGAAATTCCCCGTATTTTGGTGCAAAATTGCAGAAATTCCCCTAATTTTGGGGCAAAAAGGCAGAAATTCCCTATATGTTAGGGCAAAAAGACAGAAATTCTCCTTATTGTGGGTCAAAACTCAGAAATGCCACTTAATTTTTGGCATAATTCCAGAAATTTCACTTATTTTGGGGAAAAATTTCAGAAATTTCACTTATTTCAGAAAAAAAAGCAGAAATTTTCTTATTTGGAAGCAAAAAGGCAGAAATTTCTTTTATTTTGGTACAAAATTGCAGAAATTTTCCTTAATTTGGGGCAAAATTGCAGAAATTTCACTTATTTTGGGGCAAAATTGCAGAAATTTTACTTATTTCTGGGAAAAAAGGCAGAAATTTTCCTTATTTTGGGGCAAAAAGGCAGAAATTTCTTATATTTTGTGGCAAAAATGCAGAAGTTCCCTTTATTTTGAGGTAAAATGGCTGAAATTCCCCTTATTTGGGGGCAAAAAGGCAGAAATTTCCCTTATTTTGTTGCAAAATTGCAGAAATTTCACTTACTTCAGGGTAATAAGTAAGAATTTTTTCTTATTTTGGAACAAAAAAGACAGAAATTCCCTTTGGTTTGGGGGAGAAAGACAGAAATTCCACTTATTTAGAGTCAAAAACGCAGAAATTCCCCTTATTTTGGAGCAAAAATGAAGAAATTTCTCTTTTTAATGGCAAAAAGTTATGCATTCTTCTTATTTTCGGGCAAAAAGGCAGAAATTCCCCGTATTTTGGTGCAACATTGCAGACATTTCACTAATTGTGGTGCAAAAAGGCAGAAATTCCCTATATGTTAGGTCAAAAAGACAGAAATTCTCCTTATTTTAGGGCAAAATTCAGAAATTTAACTTATTTTGAGGCAAAATTTCAGAAATTTCATTTATTTCAGAAAAAAAGCAAAATTTTCTTATTTTGGGGCAAAAAGGCAGAAATTTCTTTTATTTTGGTACCAAATTGCAGAAATTTTTCTTAATTTGGGGCAAAAAGGCAGAAATTTCCCATATTTTGGGGCAAAAATGCAGAAATTCCCCTTATTTTGAGGTAAAAACGCTGAAATTCCCCTTATTTGGGGTCAAAAAGCAGAAATTTCTCTTATTTTGGGGCAGAATTCCAGAAATTTCCCTTATTTTGGGGCAAAATTGCAGAAATTTCACTTATTTTGGGGCAAAATTGCAGAAAATTCACAAATTTCAGGGAAAAAAGGCAGAAATTTTCCTTATTTTTGGGCAAAAATCAGAAATTCCTAATATTTTGTGGCAAAAATGCAGAAATTCCCCTTATTTTGAGGTAAAAGGCTGATATTCCCCTTATTTGGGGGCAAAAAGGCAGAAATTTTCCTTATTTTGGGGCAAAAACGACAGAAATTCCCTTTGTTTTCGGCGAAAAAGACAGAAATTCCACATATTTAGAGGCAAAAAAGCAGAAATTTCCCTTATTTTGGAGCAAAATTGCAAAAATTTCCCTTTTTTATGGCAAAAAGGTATGCATTCTTCTTATTATCGGGCAAAAAGGCAGAAATTCCCCGTATTTTGGAGCAAAATTGCAGAAATTCCCCTAATTGTGCGGCAAAAAGGCAGAAATTCCCTATATGTTAGGGCAAAAAGACAGAAATTCTTATTTTGGGGCAAAACTCAGAAATTCCACTTATTTTGGGGCAAAATTGCAGAAATTTCACTTATTTCAGGGAAAAAAGGCAGAAATTTTCCGTATTTTGGGGCAAAAAAGCAGAAATTCCTAATATTTTGTGGCAAAAATCCAGAAATTCCCCTTATTTTGAGGTAAATAGGCTGAAATTCCTTTTATTTGGGGGCAAATACGCAGAAATTTCCCTTATTTTGGGGCAAAATTGCAGAAATTTCACTTATTTCAGGGTAATAAGTCAAAAATTTTCTTTATTTTGGGGCTAAAAGGACAGAAATTTCCTTTGTTTTGGGAGAAAAAGACAGAAATTCTACTTATTTAGAGTCAAAAATGCAGAAATTCCTCTTATTTGGGGAAAAAATGAAGAAATTTCCCTTTTTTATGGCAAAAAGGTATGCATTCTTATTATTTTTGGCAAAAAGGCAGAAATTCCCCGTATTTTGGAGCAAAATTGCAGAAATTCCCCTAATTGTGGGGCAAAAAGGCAGAAATTCCCTATATGTTGGGGCAAACAGACAGAAATTCTCCTTATTTTGGGTCAAAACTCAGAAATTCCACTTATTTTGGGGCAAAATTCCAGAAATTTCACTTATTTTGGGGCAAAATTGTAGAAATTTCACTTATTTTGGGGCAAAATTTCCGAAATTTCATTTATTTCAGAAAAAAAAATAAGCAGAAATTTTCTTATTTGGAAGCAAAAAGGCAGAAATTTCTTTTATTTTGGTACAAAATTGCAGAAATTTTCCTTAATTTGGGGCAAAATTTCAGACATTTCACTAATTGTGGTGCAAAAAGGCAGAAATTCCCTATATGTTAGGTCAAAAAGACAGAAATTCTCCTTATTTTAGGGCAAAATTCAGAAATTTAACTTATTTTGAGGCAAAATTTCAGAAATTTCATTTATTTCAGAAAAAAAGCAAAATTTTCTTATTTTGGGGCAAAAAGGCAGAAATTTCTTTTATTTTGGTACAAAATTTCAGAAATTTTTCTTAATTTGGGGCAAAAAGGCAGAAATTTCCCAAATTTTGGGCAAAAATGCAGAAATTCCCCATATTTTGAGGTAAAAATGCTGAAATTCCCCTTATTTGGGGTCAAAATGCAGAAATTTCTATTATTTTGGGGCAAAATTCCAGAAATTTCCCTTATTTTGGGGCAAAATTGCAGAAATTTCACTTATTTTGGGGCAAAATTGCAGAAAATTCACTTATTTCAGGGGAAAAAGGCAGAAATTTTCCTTATTTTTGGGCAAAAAAAAAGAAATTCCTAATATTTTGTGGCAAAAATGCAGAAATTCCCATTATTTTGAGGTAAAAAGGCTGATATTCCCCTTATTTGGGGGAAAAAGGCAGAAATTTTCCTTATTTTGGGGCAAAAATGACAGAAATTCCCTTTGTTTTCGGGGAAAAAGACAGAAATTCCACATATTTAGAGGCAAAAAAGCAGAAATTTCCCTTATTTTGGAGCAAAATTGCAAAAATTTCCCTTTTTTATGGCAAAAAGGTATGCATTCTTCTTTTTATCGGGCAAAAAGGCAGAAATTCCCCGTATTTTGGAGCAAAATTGCAGAAATTCCCCTAATTGTGGGGCAAAAAGGCAGAAATTCCCTATATGTTAGGGCAAAAAGACAGAAATTCTTCTTATTTTGGGGCAAAACTCAGAAATTCCACTTATTTTGGGGCAAAATTCCAGAAATTTCCATTATTTTGGGGCAAAATTGCAGAAATTTCACTTATTTTGGGGCAAAATTGCAGAAATTACACTTATTTCAGGGAAAAAAGGCAGAAATTTTCCTTATTTTGGGGCAAAAAGGCAGAAATTCCTAATATTTTGTGGCAAAAAATCCAGAAATTCCCCTTATTTTGAGGTAAAAAGGCTGAAATTCCCCTTATTTGGGGGCAAATACGCAGAAATTTCCCTTATTTTGGGGCAAAATTGCAGAAATTTCACTTATTTCAGGGTAATAAGTCAGAAATTTTCTTTATTTTGGGGCTAAAAGGACAGAAATTTCCTTTGTTTTGAAAGAAAAAGACAGAAATTCTACTTATTTATAGTCAAAAATGCAGAAATTCCTCTTATTTGGGGAAAAAATGAAGAAATTTCCCCTTTTTATGGCAAAAAGGTATGCATTCTTCTTATTTTTGGGCAAAAAGGCAGAAATTTCCCGTATTTTGTAGCAAAATTGCAGAAATTCCCCTAATTGTGGGGCAAAAAGGCAGAAATTCCCTATATGTTGGGGCAAAAAGACAGGAATTCTCCTTATTTTGGGTCAAAACTCAGAAATTCCACTTATTTTGGGGCAAAATTCCAGAAATTTCACTTATTTTGGGGCAAAATTGTAGAAATTTCACTTATTTTGGGGCAAAATTTCAGAAATTTCATTTATTTCAGAAAAAAAATAAGCAGAAATTTTCTTATTTGGAAGCAAAAAGGCAGAAATTTCTTTTATTTTGGTACAAAATGGCAGAAATTTCCCTTAATTTGGGGCAAAATTGCAGAAATTTCACTTATTTTGGGGCAAAATTGCAGAAATTTCACTTATTTCATGGAAAAAAGGCAGAAATTTTCCTTATTTTGGGGCAAAAAAGCAGAAATTCCTTATATTTTGTGGCAAAAATTCAGAAGTTCCCTTTATTTTGAGGAAAAATGGCTGAAATTCCCCTTTTTTGGGGGCATAAAGGCATAAATTTCCCTTATTTTGTTGCAAAATTGCAGAAATTTCACTTACTTCAGGGTACTAAGTAAAAATTTTTTCTTATTTTGGAACAAAAAAGACAGAAATTCCCTTTGTTTTGGGGGAGAAAGACAGAAATTCCACTTATTTAGAGTCAAAAAGGCAGAAATTCCCCTTATTTTGGAGCAAAAATGAAGAAATTTTCCTTTTTTATGGCAAAAAGGTATGCATTCTTATTTTCGGGCAAAAAGGCAGAAATTCCCCGTATTTTGGAGCAAAATTGCAGAAATTCCCCTAATTGTGGGGCAAAAAGGCAGAAATTCCCTATATGTTGAGGCAAAAAGACAGAAATTCTCCTTATTTTAGGGCAAAATTCAGAAATTTAACTTATTTTGAGGCAAATTTGCAGAAATTTCATTTATTTCAGAAAAAAAGCAAAATTTTCTTATTTTGGGGCAAAAAGGCAGAAATTTCTTTTATTTTGGTACAAAATTGCAGAAATTTTTCTTAATTTGGGGCAAAAAGGCAGGAATTTCCCATATTTTGGGGCAAAAATGCAGAAATTCCCCTTATTTTGAGGTAAAAAGCTGAAATTCACCTTATTTGCGGTCAAAAAGCAGAAATTTCTCTTATTTTGGGGCAAAATTCCAGAAATTTCCCTTATTTTGGGGCAAAATTGCAGAAATTTCACTTATTTTGGGGCAAAATTGCAGAAAATTCACAAATTTCAGGGAAAAAAGGCAGAAATTTTCCTTATTTTTGGGCAAAAATCAGAAATTCCTAATATTTTGTGGCAAAAATGCAGAAATTCCCCTTATTTTGAGGTAAAAGGCTGATATTCCCCTTATTTGGGGGCAAAAAGGCAGAAATTTTCCTTATTTTGGGGCAAAAACAACAGAAATTCCCTTTGTTTTTGGGGAAAAAGACAGAAATTCCACATATTTAGAGGCAAAAAAGCAGAAATTTCCCTTATTTTGGAGCAAAATTGCAAAAATTTCCCTTTTTTATGGCAAAAAGGTATGCATACTTCTTATTATCGGGCAAAAAGGCAGAAATTCCTCGTATTTTGGAGCAAAATTGCAGAAATTCCCCTAATTGTGGGGCAAAAAGGCAGAAATTCCCTATATGTTAGGGCAAAAAGACAGAAATTCTTATTTTGGAGCAAAACTCAGAAATTCCACTTATTTTGGGGCAAAATTGCAGAAATTTCACTTATTTCAGGGAAAAAAGGCAGAAATTTTCCGTATTTTGGGGCAAAAAAGCAGAAATTCCTAATATTTTGTGGCAAAAATCCAGAAATTCCCCTTATTTTGAGGTAAATAGGCTGAAATTCCTTTTATTTGGGGGCAAATACGCAGAAATTTCCCTTATTTTGGGGCAAAATTGCAGAAATTTCACTTATTTCAGGGTAATAAGTCAAAAATTTTCTTTATTTTGGGGCTAAAAGGACAGAAATTTCCTTTGTTTTGGGAGAAAAAGACAGAAATTCTACTTATTTAGAGTCAAAAATGCAGAAATTCCTCTTATTTGGGGAAAAAATGAAGAAATTTCCCTTTTTTATGGCAAAAAGGTATGCATTCTTATTATTTTTGGCAAAAAGGCAGAAATTCCCCGTATTTTGGAGCAAAATTGCAGAAATTCCCCTAATTGTGGGGCAAAAAGGCAGAAATTCCCTATATGTTGGGGCAAAAAGACAGAAATTCTCCTTATTTTGGGTCAAAACTCAGAAATTCCACTTATTTTGGGGCAAAATTCCAGAAATTTCACTTATTTTGGGGCAAAATTGCAGAAATTTCACTTATTTCAGGATAATAATTCAGAAATTTTCTTTATTTTGGGGCTAAAAGGACAGAAATTTCCTTCGTTTTGGGGGAAAAAGACAGAAATTTTACTTATTTAGAGTCAAAAATGCAGAAATTCTTCTTATTTGGGGAAAAAATGAAGAAATTTCCCTTTTTTATGGCAAAAAGGTATGCATTTTTCTTATATTTGGGCAAAAAGGCAGAAATTCCCCGTATTTTGGAGCAAAATTGCAGAAATTTTCCTAATTGTGGAACAAAAAGGCAGAAATTCCCTATATGTTGGGGCAAAAAGACAGAAATTCTCCTTATTTTCGGGCAAAACTCAGAAGTTTACTTATTTTAGGGCAAAATTCCAGAAATTTCCCTTATTTTGGGGCAAAATTGCTGAAATTTCACATATTTTGGGGCAAAATTGCAGAAATTTCACTTATTTCAGAAAAAAAAAGCAGAAATTTTCTTAATTTGAGGCAAAAAGGCAGAAATTTCTTTTATTTTGGTACAAAATTGCAGAAATTTTTCTTATTTTGGAGCAAAAATGCAGAAATTTCCCATATTTTGGGGCAAAAATGCAGAAATTCTTCGTATTTTGAGGAAAAAGTCTGAAATTCTCCTTATTTGGGGGCAAAAAGGCAGAAATTTCCCTTATTTTGGGGCAAAATTGCAGAAATTTCACTTATTTCAGGGTAATAAGTCAGAAATTTTCCTTATTTGGGCAAAAAACACAGAAATTCCCTTTGTTTTGTGGGGAAAACACAGAAATTCCACTTTTTTAGAGGCAAAAAAGCAGAAATTTCTTTTATTTTTTAGCAAAAATGAAGAAATTTCCCTTTTTTGTGGCAAAAGGTATACATTCCCCTTATTTTCCGGCTAAAAAGCAGATATTTCCCGTATTTTGGAGCAAAATTGCAGAAATTCCCCTAATTGTGGGGCAAAAAGGCAGAAATTCCCTATATGTTACTGCAAAAAGACAGAAATTCTCCTTGTTTTGGGGAAAAACTCAAAAATTCCAATTATTTTGGGGCAAAATTCCAGAAATTTCCCTTATTTTGGGGAAAATTGTAGAAATTTCACTTATTTTGGGGCAAAATTCCAGAAATTTCACTTACTTATATGAAAAAAATCAGAAATTATTTTATTTTGGGGCAAAAAGGCAGAAATTTCTTATATTTTGGTAAAAAAATTCAGAAATTTTTTTTTATTTTGGGGCAAAAAGGCAGAAATTTCCCATATTTTAGGGCAAAAATGCAGAAATTCCCCTTTTTTTGAGGTAAAAAGGATGAAATTCCCATATTTGGGGGCAAAAAGGCAGACATTTCCTTTATTTTGGGGCAAAATTGCAGAAATTTCACATATTTCAGGGAAAAAAGGCAGAAATTTTCCTTATTTTGGGGCAAAATTGCAGAAATTTCACTTATTTTGGGGGAAAATTGGAGAAATTTCACTTATGTCAGGGTAATAAGTCAAAATTTTTTTTTATTTTGGGGCAAAAAAGACAGAAATTCCCTTTGTTTTGGGGGAAAAAGACAGAAATTCCACTTATTTAGAGGCAAAAAGCAGAAATTCCCCTTATTTTGGAGCAAAAATGAAGAAATTTCTTTTTTTTATGGCAAAAGGCATGCATTCTTCTTATTTTCGGGCAAAAACCAGAAATTTCCTGTATTTTGGAGCAAAATTGCAGAAATTCCTCTAATTGTGAGGCAAAAAGGCAGAAATTCCCTATATTTTGGGACATAAAGACAGAAATTCTCCTTATTTTGGGGCAAAACTCAGAAATTCCACTTATTTTAAGGCAAAATTCCAGAAATTTCCCTTATTTTGGGGCAAAATTGCAGAAATTTCACATATTTTGGGGCAAAATTGCAGAAATTTCACTTATTTAAGGGAAAAAAAGCAGAAATTTTCTTCTTGTGGGGCAAAAAGGCAAAAATTTCTTTTATTTTGGTACAAAATTGCAGAAAATTTTTTTATTTTGGGCAAAAAGGCAGAAATTTCCCATATTTTGGGGCAAAAATGCAGAAATTCCCCTTATTTTGAGGTAAAAAGGCTGAAATACCCGTTATTTGGGGGCAAAAAGAGAGAAATTTCCCTTATTTTGGGGAAAAATTGCAGAAATTTCACTTATTTCAGGGTAATAAGTCAGAAATTTTCCTTATTTTGGGGCAAAAATACAGAAATTCCCTTTGTTTTGGGGGACAAAGACAGAAATTCCACATATTTAGAGGCATAAAAGCAGAAATTTCCTTTATTTTAGAGCAAAAATGAAGAAATTTTCCTTTTTTATGGCAAAAAGTCATGCATTCTTCTTATTTTCGAACTAAAGGGCAAAAATTCCCTGTATTTTGGAGCAAAATTGCAGAAATTCCCATAATTGTGGGGCAAAAAGACAGAAATTCTTATTTTGGGTCAAAACTCAGAAATTCCACTTATTTTGGGGCAAAATTCCAGAAATTTCACTTATTTTGGGGCAAAATTGTAGAAATTTCACTTATTTTGTGGCAAAATTTCAGAAATTTCAATTATTTCAGAAAAAAAAGCAGAAATTTTCTTATTTGGAAGCAAAAAGGCAGAAATTTCTTTTATTTTGGTACAAAATTGCAGAAATTTCACTAATTTTGGGGCAAAATTGCAGAAAATTCACAAATTTCAGGGAAAAAAGGCAGAAATTTTCCTTATTTTTGGGCAAAAATCAGAAATTCCTAATATTTTGTGGCAAAAATGCAGAAATTCCCCTTATTTTGAGGTAAAAAGGCTGATATTCCCCTTATTTGGGGGCAAAAAGGCAGAAATTTTCCTTATTTTGGGGCAAAAACGACAGAAATTCCCTTTGTTTTTGGGGAAAAAGACAGAAATTCCACATATTTAGAGGCAAAAAAGCAGAAATTTCCCTTATTTTGGAGCAAAATAGCAAAAATTTCCATTTTTTATGGCAAAAAGGTATGCATTCTTCTTATTATCGGGCAAAAAGGAAGAAATTCCCCGTATTTTGGAGCAAAATTGCAGAAATTCCCCTAATTCTGGGGCAAAAAGGCAGAAATTCCCTATATGTTAGGGCAAAAAGACAGAAATTCTCCTTATTTTGGGGCAAAACTCAGAAATTCCACTTATTTTAAGGCAAAATTCCAGAAATTTCCCTTATTTTGGGGCAAAATTGCAGAAATTTCACTTATTTTGGGGCAAAATTGCAGAAATGTCACTTATTTAAGAGAAAAAAAGCAGAAATTTTCCTTATTTTGGGGCAAAAATGCAGAAATTCCTAATATTTTGTGGTAAAAATGCAGAAATTCCCCTTATTTTGAGGTAAAAAGGCTGAAATCCCCCTTATTTGGGGGCAAAAAGGCAGAAATTTCCCTTATTTGGGGCAAAATTCCAGAAATTTCTCTTATTTCATGGTAATAAGTCAGAAATTTTCCTTATTTTGGGCAAAAAAGACAGAAATTCCATTTGTTTTGGGGGAAAAATACATAAATTCCACTTATTTAGAGACAAAAAAGCAGAAATTCCCCTTATTTTAGTGCAAAATTGCATAAATTTCACTTACTTCAGAGTAATAAGTCAGAAATTTTCCTTATTTTTGGGCAAAAAAGACAGAAATTACCTTTGTTTTGGGGGAAAAAGACAGAAATTCCACTTATTTAGAGGCAGAAAAGCAAAAATTCCGCTTATTTTGGAGCATAAATGAAGAAATTTCCCTTTTTTATGGCAAAAAGTTATGCATTCTACTTATTTTCGCGCAAAAAGGAAGAAATTACCCGTATTTTGGAGCAAAATTGCAGAAATTCCTCTAATTGTGGGGCAAAAAGGCAGAAATTCCCTATATGTTGGGGCAAAAAGACAGAAATTCTCCTTATTTTTGGTCAAAACTCAGAAATTCCACTTATTTTGGGGCAAAATTTCAGATATTTCACTTATTTTGGGGCAAAATTGCAGAAATTTCACTTATTTTGGGGCAAAATTGCAGAAATTTAACTTATTTCAGGGTAATAAGTCAGAAATTTTCCTTATTTTGGGGCAAAAAGACAGAAATTCTATTTGTATTGGGGGACAAAGACAGAAATTCCACATATTTTGAGGCATAAAAGCAGAAATTCCCCTTATTTTGGAGCAAAAATGAAGAAATTTTCCTTTTTTATGGCAAAAAGGTATGCATTCTTCTTATTTTCGGGCAAAAATCAGAAATTCCCTGTATTTTGGAGCAAAATTGCAGAAATTTCATTTATTTCAGAAAAATAACAAAATTTGCTTATTTTGGGGCAAAAAGGCAGAAATTTCTTTTATTTTGGTACAAAATTGCAGATATTTTTCTTAATTTGGTGCAAAAAGGCAGAAATTTCCCATATTTTGGGGCAAAAATGCAGAAATTCCCCTTATTTTGAGGTAAAAAGGCTGAAATTCCCCTTATTTGGGGTCAAAAAGCAGAAATTTCTCTCATTTTGGGGCAAAATTCCAGAAATTTCCCTTATTTTGGGGCAAAATTGCAGAAAATTCACTTATTTTGGGGCAAAATTGCAGAAAATTCACTTATTTCAGGGAAAAAAGGCAGAAATTTTCCTTATTTTTGGGCAAAAAAACAGAAATTCCTAATATTTTGTGGCAAAAATGCAGAAATTCCCCTTATTTTGAGGTAAAAAGGCTGATATTCCCCTTATTTGGGGGCAAAAAGGCAGAAATTTTCCTTATTTTGGGGCAAAAACGACAGAAATTCCCTTTGTTTTCGGGGAAAAAGACAGAAATTCCACATATTTAGAGGCAAAAAAGCAGAAATTTCCCTTATTTTGGAGCAAAATTGCGAAAATTTCCCTTTTTTATGGCAAAAAGGTATGCATTCTTCTTATTATCGGGCAAAAAGGCAGAAATTCCCCGTATTTTGGAGCAAAATTGCAGAAATTCCCCTAATTCTGGGGCAAAAAGGCAGAAATTCCCTATATGTTAAGGCAAAAAGACAGAAATTCTTTTTATTTTGGGGCAAAACTCAGAAATTCCACTTATTTTGGGGCAAAATTTCAGATATTTCACTTATTTTGGGGCAAAATTGCAGAAATTTCACTTATTTTGGGGCAAAATTGCAGAAATTTAACTTATTTCAGGGTAATAAGTCATAAATTTTCCTTATTTTGGGGCAAAAAGACAGAAATTCTATTTGTATTGGGGGACAAAGACAGAAATTCCACATATTTTGAGGCATAAAAGCAGAAATTCCCCTTATTTTGGAGCAAAAATGAAGAAATTTTCCTTTTTTATGGCAAAAAGGTATGCATTCTTCTTATTTTCGGGCAAAAAGTCAGAAATTCCCTGCATTTTGGAGCAAAATTGCAGAAATTGCCCTAATTGTGGGGCAAAAAGTCAAAAATTCCCTATATGTTGAGGAAAAAGACAGAAATTCTTCTTATTTTGGATCAAAACTCAGAAATTCCAATTATTTTGAGGCAAAATTCCAGAAATTTCACTTATTTGGGGGCAAAATTGTAGAAATTTCACTTATTTTGGAGAAAAATTTCAGAAATTTCACTTATTTCAGAAAAAAATCAGAAATTTTCTAATTTTGAAGCAAAAAGGCAGAAATTTCTTTTATTTTGGTACAAAATTGCAGAAATTTCCTTTATTTTGGAGCAAAATTGCAGAAATTTCACTTATTTTGGGGCAAAATTTCAGAAATTTCACTTATTTCAGGAAATAAAGGCAGAAATTTTCCTTATGTTGGGGCAAAAATGCAGAAATTCCTAATATTTTGTGGCAAAAATGCAGAAATGCCCCTTATTTTGAGTTAAAAAGGCTGAAATTCCCCTTATTTGGGGGCAAAAAGGCAGAAATTTCTTTTTTTGGGGGCAAAATTGTAGAAATTTCACTTACTTCAAGGTAATAAGTCAGAAATTTTCCTTATTTTGGATCAAAAAAGACAGAAATTCCCTTTGTTTTGGGGGAAAAATACAGAAATTCCACTTATTTAGAGTCAAAAAGGCAGAAATTCCCCTTATTTTGGAGCAAAAATGAAGAAATTTTTCTTTTTTATGGCAAAAAGGTATGCATTCTTATTTTCGGGCAAAAAGGCAGAAATTCCCCGTATTTTGGAGCAAAATTGCAGACATTCCCCTAATTGTGGTGCAAAAAGGCCAAAATTCCCTATATGTTGGGGCAAAAAGACAGAAATTGTCCTTATTTTAGGGCAAAATTCAGAAATTTAACTTATTTTGAGGCAAAATTGCAGAAATTTCATTTATTTCAGAAAAATAGCAAAATTTTCTTATTTTGGGGCAAAAAGGCAGAAATTTCTTTTATTTTGGTACAAAATTGCAGAAATTTTTATTAATTTGGGGCAAAAAGGCAGAAATTTCCCATATTTTGGGGCAAAAATGCAGAAATTCCCCTTATTTTGAGGTAAAAAGGCTGAAATTCCCCTTATTTGGGGTCAAAAAGCAGAAATTTCTCTCATTTTGGGGCAAAATTCCAGAAATTTCCCTTATTTTGGGGCAAAATTGCAGAAAATTCACTTATTTTGGGGCAAAATTGCAGAAAATTCACTTATTTCAGGGAAAAAAGGCAGAAATTTTCCTTATTTTTGGGCAAAAAAACAGAAATTCCTAATATTTTGTGGCAAAAATGCAGAAATTCCCCTTATTTTGAGGTAAAAAGCCTGATATTCCCCTTCTTTGGGGGCAAAAAGGCAGAAATTTTCCTTATTTTGGGGCAAAAAAGACAGAAATTCCCTTTGTTTTCGGGGAAAAAGACAGATTCCACATATTTAGAGGCAAAAAAGCAGAAATTTCCCTTATTTTGGAGCAAAATTGCAAAAATTTCCCTTTTTTATGGCAAAAAGGTATGCATTCTTCTTATTATCGAGCAAAAAGGCAGAAATTCCCCGTATTTTGGAGCAAAATTGCAGAAATTCCCCTAATTGTGGGGCAAAAAGGCAGAAATTTCCTATATGTTAGGGCAAAAAGACAGAAATTCTCCATATTTTGGGGCAAAACTCAGAAATTCCACTTATTTTGGGGCAAAATTCAAAAAATTTCCATTATTTTGGGGCAAAATTGAAGAAATTTCACTTATTTTGGGGCAAAATTGCAGAAATTTCACTTATTTCAGGAAAAAAAGGCAGAAATTTTCCTTATTTTTGGGAAAAAGGCAGAAATTCCTAATATTTTGTGGCAAAAATCTAGAAATTCCCCTTATTTTGAGGTAAAAAGGCTGAAATTCCCCTTATTTGGGGGCAAAAGGCAGTAATTTCCCTTATTTTGGGGCAAAATTGCAGAAATTTCACTTATTTCAGGGTAATAAGTCAGAAATTTTCCTTATTTTGAAGCTAAAAGGACAGAAATTTCCTTTGTTTTGGGGGAAATAGACAGAAATTCTACTTATTTAGAGTCAAAAATGCAGAAATTCCTCTTATTTGGGGAAAAAATAAAGAAATTTCCCTTTTTTATGGCAAAAAGGTATGCATTCTTCTTATTTTTGGGCAAAAAGGCAGAAATTCCCCGTATTTTGGAGGAAAATTGCAGAAATTCCCCTAATTGTGGAACAAAAAGGCAGAAATTCCCTATATGTTGGTGCAAAAAGACAGAAATTCTCCTTATTTTCGGGCAAAACTCAGAAGTTTACTTATTATAGGGCAAAATTCCAGAAATTTCCCTTATTTTGGGGGAAAATTGCTGAAATTTCACCTATTTTGGGGCAAAATTGCAGAAATTTCACTTATTTCAGAAAAAAAAGCAGAAATTTTCTTATTTTGGGGCAAAAAGGCAGAAATTTCATTTATTTTGGTACAAAATTGCAGAAATTTTTCTTATTTTGGAGCAAAAATGCAGAAATTTCCCATATTTTGTGGCAAAAATGCAGAAATTCTTCTTATTTTGAGGAAAAAGCCTGAAATTCCCCTTATTTGGGGGCAAAAAGGCAGAAATTTCCCTTATTTTGGGGCAAAATTGCAGAAATTTCACTTATTTCAGGGTAATAAGTCATAAATTTTCCTTATTTTGGGCA
Source organism: Micromys minutus (assembly GCF_963924665.1). Lineage (NCBI taxonomy): Eukaryota > Metazoa > Chordata > Mammalia > Rodentia > Muridae > Micromys > Micromys minutus. The sequence goes on from NW_027667584.1 coordinate 136,954, forward strand.
AAAAACACAGAAATTCCCTTTGTTTTGTGGGGAAAACACAGAAATTCCACTTTTTTAGAGGCAAAAAAGCAGAAATTCCTTTTATTTTTTAGCAAAAATGAAGAAATTTCCCTTTTTTATAGCAAAAGGTATACATTCCCCTTATTTTTAGGCTAAAAAGCAGAAATTCCCCGTATTTGGAGCAAAATTGTAGAAATTCCCTTAATTGTGGGGCAAAAAGGAAGAAATTCCTTATATGTTTGTGCAAAAAGACAGAAATCCTCCTTATTTTCGGGCAAAACTCAGAAATTCCACTTATTTTGGGGCAAAATTGCTGAAATTTCACCTATTTTGGGGCAAAATTGCAAAAATTTCACTTATTTCAGAAAAAAAAAGCAGAAATTTTCTTATTTTGGGGCAAAAAGGCAGACATTTCATTTATTTTGGTACAAAATTGCAGAAATTTTTCTTATTTTGGAGCAAAAATGCAGAAATTTCCCATATTTTGGGGCAAAAATGCAGAAATTCTTCTTATTTTGAGGAAAAAGGCTAAAATTCCCCTTATTTGGTTGCAAAAAGGCAGAAATTTCCCTTATTTTGGGGCAAAATTGCAGAAATTTCACTTATTTCAGGGTAATAAGTCAGAAATTTTCCTTATTTTGGGTCATAAAAGACAGAAATTCCCTTTGTTTTGGGGGGAAAAGACAGAAATTCCACTTATTTAGAGGCAAAAAGGCAGAAATTCCTAATATTTTGTGGCAAAAAATGCAGAAATTCCCCTTATTTGGAGGTAAAAAGGCTGAAATTCCCTTTATTTGGGGGCAAAAAAGGCAGATATTTCCCTTATTTTAGGGCAAAATTGCGGAAATTTCACTTATTTCAGGGTAATAAGTCAGAAATTTTCCTTATTTTGGGGCAAAAAAGACAGAAATTCCCTTTGTTTTGGGGGAAAAAGACAGAAATTCCACTTATTTAGATGCAAAAAAAGCAGAAATTCCCCTTATTTTGGAGCAAAAATGAAGAAATTTCCCTTTTTATGGCAAAAAGCTATGCATTCTTACTTTTGGGCAATAAGGCAGAAATTCCCCATATTTTGGAGAAAAATTGCAGAAATTCCTCTTATTGTGGGGCAAAAAGGCAGAAATTCCCTATATGTTAGGGCAAAAAACAGAAATTCTCCTTATTTTGGGGCAAAACTCAGAACTTCCAACTTATTTTGGGGCAAAATTCCAGAGATTTCCCTTATTTTGGGACAAAATTGCAAAAATTTCACTTATTTTGGGGCAAAATTGCAGGAATTTTACTTATTTCAGTGAAAAAAGGCAGAAATTTTTTTTATTTTGGGGCAAAAATGCAGAAATTCCTAATATTTTGTGGCAAAATTGCAGAAATTCCCCTTATTTTGAGGTAAAAAGGCTGAAATCCCCCTTATTTGGGGGCAAAAAGGAAGAAATTTCCCTTATTTGGGGCAAAATTTCAGAAATTTCCCTTATTTCATAGTAATAAGTCAGAAATTTTCCTTATTTTGCGCAAAAAAGACAGAAATTCCCTTTGTTTTGGGGGAAAAATACATAAATTCCACTTATTTGAGACAAAAAAGCAGAAATTCCCCTTATTTTGGGGCAAAATTGCATAAATTTCACTTACTTCAGGGTAATAAGTCAGAAATTTTCCTTATTTTTGGGCAAAAAAGACAGAAATTACCTTTGTTTTGGGAGAAAAAGACAGAAATTCCAGTTATTTAGAGGCAGAAAAGCAGAAATTCCCTTTATTTTGGAGCAAAATTGCAAAAATTTCCCTTTTTTATGGCAAAAAGTTATGCATTCTACTTATTTTCGCGCAAAAAGGAAGAAATTACCCGTATTTTGGAGCAAAATTGCAGAAATTCCCCTAATTGTGGGGCAAAAAGGCAGAAATTCCCTATATGTTGGGGCAAAAAGACAGAAATTCTCCTTATTTTTGGTCAAAACTCAGAAATTCCACTTATTTTGGGGCAAAATTTCAGATATTTCACTTATTTTGGGGCAAAATTGCAGAAATTTCACTTATTTTGGGGCAAAATTGCAGAAATTTAACTTATTTCAGGGTAATAAGTCAGAAATTTTCCTTATTTTGGGGCAAAAAGACAGAAATTCTATTTGTATTAGGGGACAAAGACAGAAATTCTACATATTTAGAGGCATAAAAGCAGAAATTCCCCTTATTTTAGAGCAAAAATGAAGAAATTTCCCTTTTTTATGGCAAAAAGGTATGCATTCTTCTTATTTTCGGGCAAAAAGGCAGAAATTCCCCGTATTTTGGAGCAAAATTGCAGAAATTGCCCTAATTGTGGGGCAAAAAGGCAGAAATTCCCTATATGTTGAGGCAAAAAGACAGAAATTCTCCTTATTTTGGGTCAAAACTCAGAAATTCCAATTATTTTGAGGCAAAATTCCAGAAATTTCACTTATTTTGGGGCAAAATTGTAGAAATTTCACTTATTTTGGGGAAAAATTTCAGAAATTTCACTTATTTCAGGAAAAAAGCAGAAATTTTCTAATTTTGAAGCAAAAAGGCAGAAATTTCTTTTATTTTGGTACAAAATTGCAGAAATTTCCTTTATTTTGGGGCAAAATTGCAGAAATTTCACTTATTTGGGGCAAAATTTCAGAAATTTCACTTATTTCTGAAAAAGAAGGCAGAAATTTTCCTTATTTTGGGGCAAAAAGGCAGAAATTCCTAATATTTTGTGGCAAAAATGCAGAAATTCCCCTTATTTTGAGGTAAAAAGGCTGAAATTCCCCTTATTTGGGGGCAAAAAGGCAGAAATTTTTCTTTTTTTGGGGCAAAATTGTAGAAATTTCACTTACTTCAGGGTAATAAGTCAGAAATTTTCCTTATTTTGGAACAAAAAAGACAGAAATTTCCTTTGTTTTGGGGGAAAAGACAGAAATTCCACTTATTTATAGTCAAAAAGGCAGAAATTCCCTTTATTTTGGAGCAAAAATGAAGAAAATTTCCTTTTTTATGGCAAAAAGGTATGCATTCTTATTTTCGGGCAAAAAGGCAGAAATTCCCCGTATTTAGGAGCAAAATTGCAGACATTCCCCTAATTGTGGTGCAAAAAGGCAGAAATTCCCTATATGTTGGGGCAAATAGACAGAAATTCTCCTTATTTTAGGGCAAAATTCAAAAATTTAAAATATTTTGAGGCAAAATTGCAGAAATTTCATTTATTTCAGAAAAATAGCAAAATTTTCTTATTTTGGGGCAAAAAGGCAGAAATTTCTTTTATTTTGGTACAAAATTGCAGAAATTTTTCTTAATTTGGGGCAAAAAGGCAGAAATTTCCCATATTTTGGGGCAAAAATGCAGAAATTCCCCTTATTTTGAGGTAAAAAGGCTGAAATTCCCCTCATTTGGGGTCAAAAAGCAGAAATTTCTCTTATTTTGGGGCAAAATTCAAGAAATTTCCCTTATTTTGGGGCAAAATTGCAGAAATTTCACTTATTTTGGGGCAAAATTGCAGAAAATTCACTTATTTCAGGGAAAAAAGGCAGAAATTTTCCTTATTTTTGGGCAAAAAAACAGAAATTCCTAATATTTTGTGGCAAAAATGCAGAAATTCCCCTTATTTTGAGGTAAAAAGGCTGATATTCCCCTTCTTTGGGGGCAAAAAGGCAGAAATTTTCCTTATTTTGGGGCAAAAAAGACAGAAATACCCTTTGTTTTCGGGGAAAAAGACAGAAATTCCACATATTTAGAGGCAAAAAAGCAGAAATTTCCCTTATTTTGGAGCAAAATAGCAAAAATTTCCCTTTTTTATGGCAAAAAGGTATGCATTCTTCTTATTATCGAGCAAAAAGGCAGAAATTCCCCGTATTTTGGAGCAAAATTGCAGAAATTCCCCTAATTGTGGGGCAAAAAGGCGGAAATTTCCTATATGTTAGAGCAAAAAGACAGAAATTCTCTTTATTTTGGGGCAAAACTCAGAAATTCCACTTATTTTGGGGCAAAATTCAAGAAATTTCCATTATTTTGGGGCAAAATTGAAGAAATTTCACTTATTTTGGGGCAAAATTGCAGAAATTTCACTTATTTCAGGAAAAAAAGGCAGAAATTTTCCTTATTTTGGGGAAAAAGGCAGAAATTCCTAATATTTTGTGGCAAAAATCTAGAAATTCCCCTTATTTTGAGGTAAAAAGGCTGAAATTCCCCTTATTTGGGGGCAAAAAGGCAGTAATTTCCCTTATTTTGGGGCAAAATTGCAGAAATTTCACTTATTTCAGGGTAATAAGTCAGAAATTTTCCTTATTTTGAAACTAAAAGGACAGAAATTTCCTTTGTTTTGGGGGAAAAAGACAGAAATTCTAATTATTTAGAGTCAAAAATGCAGAAATTCCTCTTATTTGGGGAAAAAATGAAGAAATTTCCCTTTTTTATGGCAAAAAGGTATGCATTCTTCTTATTTTTGGGCAAAAAGGCAGAAATTCCCCGTATTTTGGAGGAAAATTGCAGAAATTCCCCTAATTGTGGAACAAAAAGGCAGAAATTCCCTATATGTTGGTGCAAAAAGACAGAAATTCTCCTTATTTTCGGGCAAAACTCAGAAGTTTACTTATTATAGGGCAAAATTCCAGAAATTTCCCTTATTTTGGGGGAAAATTGCTGAAATTTCACCTATTTTGGGGCAAAATTGCAGAAATTTCACTTATTTCAGAAAAAAAAGCAGAAATTTTCTTATTTTGGGGCAAAAAGGCAGAAATTTCATTTATTTTGGTACAAAATTGCAGAAATTTTTCTTATTTTGGAGCAAAAATGCAGAAATTTCCCATATTTTGGGGTAAAAATGCAGAAATTCTTCTTATTTTGAGGAAAAAGGCTGAAATTCCCCTTATTTGGGGGCAAAAAGGCAGAAATTTCCCTTATTTTGGGGCAAAATTGCAGAAATTTCACTTATTTCAGGGTAATAAGTCATAAATTTTCCTTATTTTGCGCAAAAAACACAGAAATTCCCTTTGTTTTGTGGGGAAAACACAGAAATTCCACTTTTTTAGAGGCAAAAAAGCAGAAATTCCTTTTATTTTTAAGCAAAAATGAAGAAATTTCCCTTTTTTATAGCAAAAGGTATACATTCCCCTTATTTTTAGGCTAAAAAGCAGAAATTCCCCATATTTGGAGCATAATTGTAGAAATTCCCTTAATTGTGGGGCAAAAAGGAAGAAATTCCTTATATGTTTGTGCAAAAAGACAGAAATCCTCCTTATTTTCGGGCAAAACTCAGAAATTCCACTTATTTTGGGGCAAAATTGCTGAAATTTCACCTATTTTGGGGCAAAATTGCAAAAATTTCACTTATTTCAGAAAAAAAAAGCAGAAATTTTCTTATTTTGGGGCAAAAAGGCAGACATTTCATTTATTTTGGTACAAAATTGCAGAAATTTTTCTTATTTTGGAGCAAAAATGCAGAAATTTCCCATATTTTGGGGCAAAAATGCAGAAATTCTTCTTATTTTGAGGAAAAAGGCTGAAATTCCCCTTATTTGGGGGCAAAAAGGCAGAAATTTCCCTTATTTTGGGGCAAAATTGCAGAAATTTCACTTATTTCAGGGTAATAAGTCAGAAATTTTTCTTATTTTGGGGCAAAATTGCAGAAATTTCACTTATTTTGGGGCAAAATTGGAGAAATTTCACTTATGTCAGGGTAATAAGTCAGAAATTTTTTTTAATTTGGGGCAAAAAAGACAGAAATTCCCTTTGTTTTGGGGGAAAAAGACAGAAATTCCAATTATTTAGAGGCAAAAAAGCAGAAATTCCCCTTATTTTGGAGCAAAAATGAAGAAATTTTTCTTTTTTATGGCAAAAAGGTATGCATTCTTCTTATTTTCGGGCAAAAACCAGAAATTTCCTGTATTTTGGAGCAAAATTGCAGAAATTCCTCTAATTGTGGGGTAAAAAGGCAGAAATTCCTTATATTTTATGGCATAAAGACAGAAATTCTTCTTATTTTGGGGCAAAACTCAGAAATTCCACATATTTTAAGGCAAAATTCCAGAAATTTCTCTTATTTTGGGGCAAAATTGCAGAAATTTCACTTATTTTGGGGCAAAATTGCAGAAATTTCACTTATTTAAGGGAAAAAAAGCAGAAATTTTCTTCTTCTGGGGCAAAAAGGCAAAATTTTTTTTATTTTGGTACAAAATTGCAGAAAATTTTTTTATTTTGGGCAAAAAGGCAGAAATTTCCCATATTTTGGGGCAAAATGCAGAAATTCTTCTTATTTTGAGGTAAAAAGGCTGAAATTCCCGTTATTTGAGGGCAAAAAGGGAGAAATTTCCCTTATTTTGGGGAAAAATTGCAGAAATTTCACTTATTTCAGGGTAATAAGTCAAAAATTTTCCTTATTTTGAGGCAAAAATACAGAAATTTTCTTTTTTTGGGGGACAAAGACAGAAATTCCACATATTTAGAGGCATAAAAGCAAAAAATCTCTTTATTTTGGAGCAAAAATGAAGAAATTTTCCTTTTTTATGGCAAATAGTTATGCATTCTTCTTATTTTCGGGCAAAAAGGCAGAAATTTCCCTTATTTGGGGCAAAATTCCAGAAATTTCCCTTATTTCATGGTAATAAGTCAGAAATTTTCTTTATTTTGCGCAAAAAAGACAGAAATTCCCTTTGTTTTGGGGGAAAAATACATAAATTCCACTTATTTAGAGACAAAAAAGCAGAAATTCCCCTTATTTTGGGTCAAAATTGCATAAATTTCACTTACTTCAGGGTAATAAGTCAGAAGATTTCCTTAATTTTGGGCAAAAAAGACAGAAATTACCTTTGTTTTGGGAGAAAAAGACAGAAATTCCACTTATTTAGAGGCAAAAAAGCAAAAATTCCCTTTATTTTGGAGCAAAAATGAAGAAATTTTCCTTTTTTATGGCAAAAAGTTATGCATTCTTATTTTCGGGCAAAAAGGCAGAAATTCCCCGTATTTTGGAGCAAAATTGCAGAAATTCCCCTAATTGTGGGGCAAAAAGGCAGAAATTCCCTATATGTTGAGGCAAAAAGACAGAAATTCTCCTTATTTTGGGGCAAAACTCAGAAATTCCACTTATTTTGGGGCAAAATTCCAGAAATTTCACTTATTTTGGGGCAAAATTGTAGAAATTTCACTTATTTTAGGGCAAAATTGCAGAAATTTCACTTATTTTGGGGCAAAATTGCAGAAATTTAACTTATTTGGGTAATAAGTCACAAATTTTCCTTATTTTGGAGCAAAAAGACCGAAATTCTATTTGTATTGGGGGACAAAGACAGAAATTCCACATATTTAGAGGCATAAAAGCAGAAATTCCAATTATTTTGGAGCAAAAATGAAGAAATTTTCCTTTTTTATGGCAAAAAGGTATGCATTCTTCTTATTTTCGGGCAAAAAGGCAGAAATTCCCCGTATTTTGGAGCAAAATTGCAGAAATTGCCATAATTGTGGGGCAAAAAGGCAGAAATTCCCTATATGTTGAGGCAAAAAGACAGAAATTCTCCTTATTTTGGGTCAAAACTATGAAATTCCAATTATTTTGAGGCAAAATTCCAGAAATTTCACTTATTTTGGGGCAAAATTGTAGAAATTTCACTTATTTTGGGGAAAAATTTCAGAAATTTCACTTATTTCAGAAAAAAAGCAGAAATTTTCTTATTTGGAAGCAAAAAGGCAGAAATTTCTTTTATTTTGGTACAAAATTGCAGAAATTTCCCTTATTTTGGGGCAATATTGCAGAAATTTCACTTATTTTGGGGCAAAATTTCAGAAATTTCACTTATTTCAGGAAAAAAAGGCAGAAATTTTCCTTATTTTGGGGCAAAAAGGCAGAAATTCCTAATATTTTGTGGCAAAAATGCAGAAATTCCCCTTATTTTGAGGTAAAAAGACTGAAATTCCCTTTATTTGGGGGCAAAAACGGCAGAAATTTCCCTTTTTTGGGGGCAAAATTGTAGAAATTTCACTTACTTCACGGTAATAAGTCAGAAATTTTCCTTATTTTGGAACAAAAAAGACAGAAATTCCCTTTGTTTTGGGGGAAAAAGACAGAAAT